>NW_003314327.1:116641-211213 GCF_000143415.4 Selaginella moellendorffii | reverse complement strand
TGAAACAGTTATTTTCTTTAAATATAAAGAAAGAGAGAAAATAAAAATATTATAAAAGAAAAAATTTATTTCAATGCAACAGAAAAATTGACATATTATCTAATATAAATTGGATTTATTATTCTATTGTTTTTATCTTTCTAATGTTCATTCTTTGGAAAGACTTACAATTCAAGAAAGCATATGAAATATATAAAATTAAATTAAATATTTATTATTTTATCATTGAATTTATTCACATACATTATTTTGGAAATCACTATACTATTTTTAGGATTAGAGTCTATCACTAAAAAAGAAAAGAAAAAAAATCTTTAGTTCTTTAGTTTATTTAATAATAA
The DNA here is from genome assembly GCF_000143415.4 of Selaginella moellendorffii. NCBI lineage: Eukaryota > Viridiplantae > Streptophyta > Lycopodiopsida > Selaginellales > Selaginellaceae > Selaginella > Selaginella moellendorffii. The sequence continues at coordinate 210,872 of NW_003314327.1, read as the reverse complement.
GTTACTATTACTGTTTATCAAGAACACATGTAAAATAAAATTTTTTTTTCCCCTTTATATACTTTTGGTTAAAAATAAGCTTATTACTTTTGATTTATACCGATATTTAAAAATTAAAATTATAAAATAGTTGAATACTTTCAAAAATAAAAAAGGATAAATCACAGAATTCCATTATTTTAAGAGAGATATTAATTTTATAGCCTTATTTTTATAGCATAGATAAAGTTTTTTAAAAAATTAGTATATGAAACCATAGTAAAGTTCAACTATGTTTGGTAATTTATTTTATAAAATCTAACAATCATCAAAGATTCATATTATAGCTTCTTTCTTTTAAATCATTTAAATAAATTTATTTAAATGATACTTTCTTTTTCAAAACAACTCTTTTAAACATGTAAGAATTACTTCCCTAATCTTAATAGCCTCACTTTACAACAAACCTTAAAACCACTTTTCTACTACATTTCTTAATTTACATAATGATCATTTATTATGTCCTTTATTTTTATAGTTTAGGTTTATCTTTTTATTACTTGTTTTTGGCTCTATATGTTTTTTTCACTTCTTCTTTTGTACGCGAACTTTTTATTTACTATTTTCACCTTAGTATGTATTATTAGGGATAAACTTAATGATTTAAGAAGGGCTAACAAAAATCTTGAGAAGTTAGCTTTCACTTTTTTAGATAATTATATCAAACTTGTACTTAGTTACCTCATAATTATTATATTTTTTCAACTTCCACATTTCATCAAAACATTTTATTTCTATATTTTTCAACTTAGGTTATACCAATCCTATTTCTTTCAAGATTTCCCTAGCAAAAATTCCTAAACTAACCATTTTGACCTTTTCAATATGTTTTCTAATGAGATAGTTAGTATTTTTATACTATTTGCTTTATCAATCAATTCTTATGACTTTGTATCTATGTCTTTTACAATAACTAATTTCTTATGTACAAATAATTTATATTGGCTTGGTTTCACTATTGTATAAAAATATAAATCTTCATAAAAGTTACTTTCCTCCATAAAACTTTTTCTCTTTTATAGTATAACACTTTTAGTCATTAATGATATATCTTCTGTTTATATAATTAAATCTCAAGATCATTATAATCACCTTCATTTAAATTTACTTCCTTTATACATTTGATATTAATTTAACATTTAAATTTATTAGTTCTACGACCTATAAAGTCATAGTTTTATGGGTACTCTTGAAGTGCTACCTCACTTGAATAAAATAATTTATATTTTAATACCTAAATATTCATTTTTGTTTGAGTTGTATTGCCCTTTTACATAATATGAAAAAGCCAACTTGTCCTTTACACTCTTAAGTTTTTGAGTTGTTTTAATATTTATAAAAGGTAGCTAAAATTACCATCTTTAGAATATATATTCTCAATCATATATTGACCGCCCACATTCATCAATTCCAATTTCACATTTATAAACATCATCCTCAATTATATAAAGGCAATTCTATGACTTCTTTGTTACTTAATAATTCCTTTTCTTTAAATGATCTCAACTATAGTTATTTACCACAACTATATTAAAACTAATTTTATTAAATTATACCCTTATATAAATAACTATAAGGAAAACCTTCTAAATTCTAAAATCATTCCTTTATTGACCCTCTTTCTATCCACCATGTTTTTTTTCTTGTTCACAGAAGAATTAAAGTGAAGAGTGACACTTTCATAATATCCTATTCCTCAAGTTTAATTCTAATCCTAGGACCTAAAAATGTCATTATGAAGTTTTTGATATATTTTACCACTAATAAAAATTAAACTAAAGAAATTTTTTGATACTAAGTTGTAAATGATTAAATTTTCTATTTTATTTTAGTTACCTTAATCACATCTTTGACTTGGAAGAGTCTTACTCACAACTTTTTTATTTCAAATTAAGATACTTACCAAGAGCCTAAAAGTGGCTTCAAAACTACATTAACTTTGCATTTTTATGTACTTTTAACATATCAACCTTTTATATTAAAGTCATGCAAATTCTCACTAGGTCACCTTTTGTATCGTAAACTTGTCTCTCCAATACAAAATTATATATAAGTGGTTACTTTATTACTACTTTTTAACATCCATAGGATAACTCAAGATCTAAACCTTTAATATTCTTTTGAAGTACACTTATCTCTCCCCTATAAACTAATTGGAAAGAAGGTCATTGCTTAATGAGAAAGCCTTTAATGGCTATTTTATCCCTATTTATCTTCTAAAGTAATAATAACATCTACTGAGCTAAAGGGAATTTACACTTTTATTTTTTATAATGAATCTATTAATCCTTCCATTGTGTAGATCAATTATTCCATGTGAAGCAACTAATCATCCACCTATACAACACTTTCATGGTGAATATTTTTGTTCATGAATGCTCCACAAAAGGAAGGATGTATATATGGATGCTCAATATATATAATTTTAAATTTAAAGGTAGGAATATACATTATTTACTCTCTATTTACGACAATATTCACTAATATGGCCATTGAGTTAGGGCCCAAAGGCCCATCCTTGATTTTTAAAACCTCTTCACCACGTGATTATAACCTTAGCTACTAAGTAAGAAAATCACTCTTCTTTCTTTCCACAATTAAAACTTTAGGATAACATTTCGAAATATTATAGCTCAACATAAACCTTATAGGTACTCCCACCACCTTCAACCACCAAAATGCCCTAATAATATGGCTAGAGTGAGTTTCCAATGAGTCACATGTGCAGTCGCTTAGGGGTAACAAATTGAAACTATAAAGTATCTAAGTAGATAAAGCCATTCATACTTAGATTGGGAGTATTAACTATTTCATCTTTCGAAGGAGATAGAGCCAATTCTTGAACATTTTATCACATTAGCCCATTTATCCATCCATGTTTAGTTTAATTTTGGACTCTTTAATATTTATATTATCACCCACCACATGAGTATAACCTTATTTAGCAGCATTAGTTCTATTTTATATTGATCGATCCATCCATCAAATGGGTGATGGATGACAATATAAATGGGGACATCCTCCTCCCCACTATCTTGCAAGGACTTATTGAATTCCCTAAGGTTTAGAAGGAAATCACTTTAGGCTTTCACCACACTTTAGATACATTCAGCTTTAAATATATTTGACACTCTGGCCCTAGATATATTTAGCTTTAGATATATCTGTCAATTTAGACATTTGGTTTCTTGGTGATCAAGATGGTTCTAACATTATTTTACTTTGAGTCTTTCAGTTTTAGTCACTTTTACATGTCACGACACTTACCACAGGTTGGTTATTCTTTTGTCCCTTCTAAAGACTTGCTTATCAATTGCTTTATACTTTTATACAAACTAAATACTTATGTAAGCTAATTAATGAAGTTTTGGAAATTTAAAAGTAATTAATAATGTTAACATTAAACTGTGAATTAAAGAAAAGTTTAATCTAGATATAAGAATATACTTGAATTTATTAGAATAAAGTCAATCAATATTTTGATAGAGCAATGCGAGGCTTTCTAAAGCAAACGAAAAAATATGGAATAGAACATCTGGATATAGTTAGAATATTTAAGTATATTTATGATAATCCTTAATCTAACTGTTTACTATTAATTTTCTTTAATAAAAACCCTATTTAAAATCTATTTAAATTTCTTTCATCCAATTATATTACAGAGTTAAGTGCCAAAAAGCCCTTGTAGCAGCAATGATAAATAGCTAAATCCTTTGGGCTCCCAATTAGTCTTCCATCATACCATAGCAAGCTAGCTAACATCCTTTTCTATTGCACCATAATAAGGCAATTGACATCCTTACAGAGTTGGCTGGATCTTTTAGGCTATCTGGTTTTCCATCACATCATAGCAGGCTAACTATTATGTCTTACAATAGGTTTTTTTTTCTTGTTTTCTTAGATCTTTTTTTATTTTGAAAGGATAAAGGAGTCTAGTAACAAAAGGAAATCAAAGGTATAAGTTCTGGTGTTTTCCTTTTTGTATTGGGTTTCTCTTTAGAACTGGTTCAAGGTCTTAAAAGCTTAAAAAGGCATTAAGAAACAAACTTGATGAGGTTTAAAACTTTGTAAATAAGAAATATTTTGTTAAACCCAGAAGAGAATGATACAAGTCAATGATGAAATTATTAAAGATGATAATTGAGTTATATCTTTAAATTCGTGGGGAGTAATTAACACAATTTCTTAGTAGTTATTTTGTTAACCCAATTAACGAAAAGGATGAATTGAGATCATTTAAAAGGAAATATAGATCATATATAGAAAAAAATTGCTACGCGTTGCATGTAGCAACGTTTGGTTTGCTTAATACTAGTGTTATTATTACTTATTAATCCAATTGATCAAATAAAGTTTATAATTATAAGCATGTTTGTAATTTATATATACAAGATTAATTTTATTGCATATCAACCATTAGATGGTAGAATAAAAAAGAATATACTAGAAAAGGTTTAAGAAAGTTTATAAATTATAAACATGTTTATAAATTATAAATACAAGATTAACTAAATGAATAACAACTATTAGATGGTAGAATATCCTAGAATATCCAAGCATATTCTAGGTATATCCACTACCATCCCCCTATAGGTTTGGCCCTATTGCATACAAACTCTCAAGACAATCAAAGAGATAAAAAAGTACCCACCAATGAGAGAACCCTAAGGGAAATCCAGCAAAAAGTTTGTCACTAGATAAGTGTGCCTGGAGGAGGGCCTTAATTAAATCTGAATCATCAACATCAGAGTCAACCCTAATTAGTGATGACTATATCACAAGTCATCGATAGCATCGAGATCAGTATCTAAATCACTGGTTACATCCATGTGTTGTTGCTTGTATGCTCTGATTGTCCTCCTTTTCACAACCCCATCTGTCCGTATTGACCTTCGGTACCTCCTCGTATATGAAACATCCAGGCTCACCAAAGCCCCACACACATCATGAAGCTTCAGGGCTTTCTTATACAGACCATCAACCATTTTCCAGAAGCGCTTGGTCCGGTTCACAAAATACTTAATCTTCATGATCAGTTCACCCTAAAAATACCAAAAATACCAAAAAACCTGATAAGGTCGTAGAAGCCATATTTAACATATTTCGAGGAGCCCTAATATATTTATCCCCTTGGAGCTAGGTTTTTAGTGCCCGTAGAGATGACCGTGGTTTTTGTGATCGATACTAGCGCGTCGATGAACCAGCGCTGCTCGAATGGCCTGTCGCTGCTGGATTGCGCCAAGAGTGCCGTGGAGCATTTCGTCAAGGTAAGCCGCTGGAGCTCCATCCAAATCTCTTTACATTGCCCTTTCTCTTGCTCCAGTTGCGGCTGCGAGACATCACTTGGCACAAATCGGACAGGTGCGTGAGAATTTAGTAGCTCTAGCATTTGTTTACCGCATTTCTATCCCAGATATCTCCTTGTGACTTGCGAAGAGGGAGTAAATGCGATCAAGGTGATCTTTTCTTTCGATCTGGCCTAGTTGTTTTATCACTTATGGAACTCAAGTTCTTTGTGTTTTTTTTCTTCTGTGTTTTTCTGTTTCTAGGTGGTCGACAAATATCCGTTTGTTAACTTCACGCGAGCACTGAAGAGCATTGAAGCTCACGATCTCACGGAAATTGGTACGTCGTTACAGCTAGTTCTTGACTACCTTCACCTTCATCGGCTTGTAAACGATACTGAAAAGTATGGTATGTTTCTTACTCGTTCTTTTGCCTTGTGTCTCTTACAGCGTTTTGTTCCAGGTCAGGGGCGAAATCCTATACATATAGAACCAACGACGATTATTCTGTTGACGGATGGAACAGAACTCACTTCTAAAGTATTTCTAGTCTCGATTTGAAGTCTCGTTTTTATATTCTCTGTGCGTATCTTAGGCAGGTGTTCTCAAGACCATTGTACCAAATGGTCCGGCTCCTGCAGGTGGCGAGCTAGCTGCAAAGCCTTACCGCTGGGATCAAAGAGTCTTTGCGATTGTTCTCAGGTGAGCTATCTGGTTTCTGCTGTGGTTTACATGACTTTTCGTATGCAGGATGCCATCGGTCAGTCAGCAAGTATTAGAACGGAGTGGACCTCTTCCGCAGAATGCTCCTATCTCGGGTTCTAAAACGGCTCTGGCAATGGACAATGACATCTCTGCGTTTTGCGAGTCGACTGGGTACGTGCTTGATATATTGTATCTTTTCTTATTTCCTTGTCTTGGTTCTTCCGTTGGCTCATAGAGTTTATCTTCACGTAGGGGAAAATGTTATGTGGCAACAAGTTTAAAAATCTTAATGCAGCACATTGAAGTCACATCTCGGCTCTCAACTTGCGTGGTGGTGTCTTTCGAAAATATGCCAATTCCCGGAACCACTGCTCCGCCGCCTCAGGTTTGTACTATATCTTGATGTTTCTTTACAACTTTTATGTTTTTTTTTCTTTCTGCTAGGTTCATGCTGCCTGCCAACGAAAGCTCTTGCTTATCAGGGCCAATCAGCCTCACCAGGGGCATTGGCCAATACCGGAGACCTTTTGGCCTGACTCGTCACAGCAATCTCTTCCTCCTCGAGAGCCTCATCCTGTTATTGTCTACAAAGCTATCGACTCGGATCCATCGATTCCCGCGCAGTTTATCTACGATAAGTACGACGTAAGCGCTTGAGTTGAGGGACTTGTAAGGCCTAACTTTCCAGAGCTTCTTTGCAGATCGAGTCCAACCCGATTGTGAACTTTTTGACGAAAGCAGCGGCTAATGCATGCTGGCAAGTCTTCATACGTAATAGTAAGGGGCCAAACTTTGGCTATGGAGATCCATTTGGGTATGAAGAAGTGATTTTTGGTTAAGTTAGTTTCTATGGTTCTTACAACAGGTATCTCAAGCTTATTGGGTCAAATCTCACACTTTTCGTGCTACCATACAATTATCCAGTAAGTAAATATGTTTATCTGCTTGAACTTGACGTAGTCTTTTTTATCAGGTACTGTTTCATCTATTGGAGCACGCTAGCAAAAATCCAAAGGCTACAAACACAATACAGTGGCGACAAGAAATGGAACGATATTGCAACAGTATTCCGGCGTACTATGGCCCGCCCTTGAGAGCTGCACTTCGGCAGTGGGGATTGAACCTGCATGTTGTGCCGGATGCTCTCGAGAAAACAATTTTTGCTGGTTTTGTTGGAAACCAGCTCAAACGGTTGAAAGCTCAGGCAAAGACGGAGCTGGAGAGTATGGTAATGTTTTAGATTTTCTCGTTCTCTTGCAAATCTTAGACAATATTTTACAGACGGAGAAGCTGATAAACTCAAGTTCTTACGCCCCCAAGCCACATGAAAGAGTCTTTCCGTCTTCAAAATCCGGTTCCATCGATGCTCCTGGAACGCACACGTTCACTACTACTGCATTTTCTGTCCGCTTTTCTTCGTCGTCGACAACCAGCGTCGACTCAGTTCTCAGCCAGAGGACGTTCGAGGTCTGCATTCCGTCTGGACCTTCAAAACCAAATCAAAATGCGAGGTTTACAACTCAAGCGTCTACTGCCGAAGTTCCAAAAGCTGGCAATGAAATTGCCAACCACTTGGGAATTGGTTCGTGGAAGGATGCTGCGGTGTTTAAAAATGCGTTTGATGTGCCTCGTAACGAGCTCTTCAGGTAGTCAATTCTCTTCGAGCCGTGGGTGAGATAGATTGTTGCTGATTGTTTTTTTTTTTCCCCCTCTTTTTCCAGCCAGCTCAAGTATTTGCCAATGCGTGTAGCGCTTGCCATGGACGCTCGAAGTAAAAACGAGAAAGCCCCTGGGAATACTGGAAGCCACTCAGCCTTGGGCAATTTGGCAGCTCGTATGGTGGCCATGGAAGAAGAAGAAGCACGTCACTCGCTACCTATCGAAAAGGTGATGAGCTTTTTTTTGTTCGTTTTTGTCGCTCAAGCGTTTGATCCTTGAACATACAGATGGGTGACTTTAGTGACGCTCTGTGGAAGCAACAGCCTCCGCGAAATCCTTTTGTAAGTCATCATGTATTTTCTTTTCCCGTTTTTCTAACTTGAAAAATTCTCATTATCAGGCTGACGAACAAGAGCGAACCAAGCAACAACGATCGCTCTTTGGAAACCCGTATCGTCAGGAGAAACACGACGCCGCAGACGAAGCATGGTTTGAAGGAAGCGGCGGAGCTCAGCTACGAGGACGAAAGCGGCGTCGGCGCCCCGAGTCACCGGGCCTGTCGGGATCAGCTTCCACTTCGTCTGCCTCGTCGGGAGAATGCAGCAGTGATGCAAGCGGTGGCGAGGTGAACTCGCCCGCCAAGAGTCCAAAGGAACTGTCCGACGTTCGAGATGACCCTGACGAGGCAGGCTCGTCGTCACCGGAAGCTGCAATCCTTTCTGTGCCTCACAGGAATCCCGAAGGTGGCAACCACGAAGAGTCGGCTGCACAGTCCGAGAAACGCAGAAAGCTCTTGGGAGACGCGAGCGACTTTGTTTTGGCAGCTCTGCGGACGTTAAGACATGCGAAGACAAACAATACGCACAAGGTTTGATTTTTTCTCTTTTTTTCGTTTCTTCGATACGGAATTTGCGACTAACCGCCATTCTCACTAGCAGTTGTTCGAGCTACTGTCAACGCCAGACATCCCGGTCGACAAGGCCAGTTTTCTGGAGCAACTCATTCATCAGGTGAGAAGTTTCGTGAAAGAATTCTTTTTTCTATGTTGTCTAGAGGGAAAACAATAGTACATCTCCTCTCTCCAGGCACGCTGCTACAAGAAGGGCGGCGTGGCAGCCGAACTGACGGACTACCGTACGAAGCTTCTTTCCAGCCAAGCACAGGCACCGGCAAGCGCATGAATCGAAGCCAACTTCGATTCAACAGCGAGAAGCTTCTCCTTGTCGGTGACTTCCGCTGGAGTGACACAAAAAGCAGGTTGGATTTGTTTGACTCTTTGGTTTTATATCGCTGGTGCTGCATCACATGACGATGTATACTAATTTTCTTTGGATTTTTTCTCTTTGAAATCCAGGAAGACTTGAAACGCTGCGAAATTGGTGAAGCATTCCCATCCAGGAGGGGCCATGGAGGCTTGTAGATGAGGGAACCGTGTCAACTTCTAGGGGACGCACAGCTCTTAAGGTACTCTCACTCTTCCCTCCAGCTTTTTGAGAATGTTGTGAAAGCTGTTCCTTCTTTCTTCCTTCCTTGGGGGCCGAGGGTCTCCTCAACTTTCCATTGTGTTCTTTTCTCTATACTACTAAAAACGAAGGAATTCCAGGAAGCTCGCGCTACGGTGCAATGTAACCTGTCGGGCCGGAGTGGATTTTCGAGGATTTGGAGGATGAAAGCGCTCGTTTCCTTCGATCCGACGCAAAGCAATCGCATTGGCCCGTCAAGATCAACGTTGACATCCACAGACCCAACGACAAAGATTCTCGAGAATCTTTCTCCCCGCCAACTTTTTACCCTGGTTTCCTCTCTTTGTTTAGTATGGTGTTGATTTTACCGCCAATCTTTTGCTTTTGATTGCGGCCAGGCCATGGTAAGCTGGCGGTCCAGAAATTCATGCATTTTCCTTTCGAGACTTCACGACAAGGTTAAAAAAAGGCGTAACTCTGGAAAAGTAAAAGAGGTAACTCTGGAAGATTCCGTGGGTGGCTGTGCACCTGGAGCGGTAGATTCCTTTGAGCCTTGTGCGCTCGTGTTGCTTTCTGTGGCGCTCTACTTGGTGTCCTCCCATTGACGCCTTTGCGGCGGCAGCCCTAATCCGAACCCGAAGTATTGTTACACAGCCCTGTCGACACGCGCAGCAAGAAAAGGTTGGCGGAGGAGGTTATACATTCGAAACCGATGTCTGCCACACTCATGCATGCATGCATCCTCGTGTAAGCAACAAAGGTGGCGGCCCATGCCCTAATAAATAGGCCACACTACTTTAACATCGCTTTCAGGCTCTCATCTCCTCCCGCCACGTAGCACAAATTCCCCACGGGAAATGTCATAGTTACTTTCTCCCATGCGGTAGAATCCCCACACTCGCCTGGGAAAATTATACGTGCGCGGCGCGGCGGCTGGCCATATGGCCACAAATCGAGGCCGTACGGAGTGATTGCAGCGCCGGCGCCGTTATAGTAAATATAGGTAGGGTTCTACAGGACGGGCGGTATGCTGACATGTCATTCTCGGGCCCGTCACGACCGTCAGATTCTCCGTGGAATTGTTGAAGAATATTTCCAGAATAAGCGCGAAGAATTTGGCGGGCTTGCCAAACTAAACAGCGTGTGAGTGGGAACGCGCGGGATTTACTTAGTAGGGGGCTAGAAATAGTTCCTTCACGGGCCCATTTTCTCTCAAAGCCTAGGAAGAAGACCAAGGCCAGCGTCAAAGCGCGAGCGACGAAGCAAAAATCTTCTCTCCTCTCGATCTTTCTCTCAATCCCCTCTCTCGATCTCGATCCTCACTCTAGCGCATTGCTCGCCTCCCGCGAATTGGCGCGTTCTTGGTGGATCGCTCGGCGCTACTGTTGCATTGGCGAAATATTCTCGTCTCGTGATCCAGTGTCCAAGAAACGATCCGTGGCTATGGATTCCAGCAGCGGCGCCGCTGGGAGGAGCTCTCTGGTCTACTTGCTGCCGCTCATCGCCAAGCCGTGGCTGGATTCATCGTCGGCGGCGGCGTCGCCGTCCTGGATCCCTCTGGCGCTGGCGCTTCTTTGCGTCTTTGCCGCCTCGGCAATCCTCTTCTGGTGCTTCCCCGGCGGCCCGGCGTGGGGAAGATCGCTGATCTTTAGCAAGAAGATGAAGAACGCCGCTGCAATCCCGGGACCGCGAGGATTCCCCGTCCTGGGGAGCCTCCTCGACATGGGAGCGCTGGCGCACCGCCGCCTGGCGGCCCTGGCGCGATCACACTCGGCGGAGAGGCTTATGGCGGTGAGCGTTGGATCCACGCGCATGGTGGTGTCGTCTTTGCCGGATGTGGCGCGCCAGATCCTCGCCAGCCCCTGCTTCGCGGACCGCCCGCTCAAGCAATCCGCGCAGGAGCTTCTCTTTGGGCGCGCCATGGGATTCGCTCCTTACGGCGATTACTGGCGCCGGCTGCGACGAATTGCATCGGGCTGCCTCTTCTCCCCCCGCCGGATCGCCGCCCAGGAGCCGCTCCGCCAGGCCGAGACCGCCGCCATGGTGGCCGATATCTCCGGCAGCGCCGCCCGCTCCAATGGCGGCGGTATCGCCGTGCGTGGATTCGTCCAGCGCGCCTCGCTCAACAGTGTCATGAGGTCGGTGTTTGGGCGACGCATCGGCGATGGTGAGGAGGAGGTCCAGGCGATGGTCCGCGAAGGGTTTGAGCTTCTGGGCGCTTTCAATTGGTCCGACCATCTCCCATTCTTGAGGCAGTGGGATCCCCAGGGCGTGGTGAAGCGCTGCCAGCAGCTGGTTCCTCGCGTGAACGCTTTTGTAAGGAAGATTATCCAGGAGCGCCGGGCAGAGATGGCGGCGGCGGAGGAGGAGAATTCTTCCAGCTCCAAAGCTGCCGGAGGTGGAGAGGACTTCGTCCACGTCTTGCTCTCGCTCCAAGGCGAGGACAAGCTCGAGGAGTCGGACATGATCGCGGTGCTCTGGGTACGTAACTTCTTCTCTGGTTTTTTTTCTAGCATTGCATTTGTTGGATCTTTTCTCGCTTGTCTTCATGGCTTTCGCGTTCTTTCCTTCATGCGTCTGTGCTTACTCGTTCCCGAGCTTGGCTTTAAAGTTTTTTCTCGTTTCACTTCCTTTGTTTGATTGTGGGTTGAGCAACGCTCTTTAGCTGGTGAACCAAATTGATGTACCGCAACCCAGGACATCCCAGAGTGTTTTTTAAACGTTTTTTTTACTTTCGGTTCGCTTTTGTTTGCGGGTGTGTATACGGCGCTGTTTGCTGGTCGTTTCTTTGTGGCTCGCTTGCTCTAAAGAAGCCAAGGGCCGTAATGGTCACGCTGGGCGGGGCCATAGCCATCCATCTCGCCTTGTAAATTGGGCGTTGGCTTTGCTCTCAACAGCCAGCACCGATTCGGCTTCGTCCTGCGTGTGGACGGTGGTCGATGAATTTCTGCGTACAAAGCTTGTTTGTCGTTTCGTCCTTGGAGCCACTTTGTTTTGACCAACCAGTCCTCTCCTTACATCAAAACTCAGGCTTTTCTTCGCTCTCTCCCGATTTTTTTTTTCTCTTTCTCCATCCTGGCCTTCGCCTGCACTGTTGAAGCTTGCATTCCATGTGTGCTTCATGTTTTGTGTTTGAGCCGGTCCTTGCTGGCTGTAGTCTTTTACGCACATTGTTTAGTGAGCAAATCTGCTTTGCTTGACTGACTAAGCGGCTGTTGTCCAGTGCTGTTTGTTTTCATCAATCGCCACCCAACGCAGTTATATTCAAGTCACTGACTGACAGGAGCTTCTTTTGTTTGTGTACGCAGGAGATGATTTTCCGAGGCACTGACACCACTGCGATCCTCACAGAGTGGGCTCTGGCGGAGCTGGTTCTCAACCCGGACGTGCAGCGCAAGCTCCAGTCGGAGATCGACTCGGTGTGCCCGGCCGGCCAGCCGGTCCGCGACTCGGACACCGAGCGCATGCCTTACCTCCAGGCCGTGATCAACGAGACTCTCCGCCTCCACCCGCCGGGTCCGCTGCTCTCCTGGGCCCGTCTGGCGACGCATGACGTGGAGATCTCGGGCTACCACGTCCCGGCGGGCACCAGCGCCATGGTCAACATGTGGGCGATCACGCACGACCCCAGCATCTGGCCCAACCCGGAGGCTTTCGACCCGGAGCGGTTCGTGGAGAACAAGAGCTTCGACGTCCGGGGCATCGACTTGAGGCTGGCGCCGTTTGGAGCCGGGCGGCGGGTATGTCCCGGCCGGGCACTGGGACTCGCGACCGTGAAGCTGTGGATCGCCAGGCTTGTCCAGGAGTTCTCGTGGATGCCTTGCGAGGACAGCCCCGTGGACCTGTCGGAGGTGCTCAAGCTCTCATGCGAGATGGTCAATCCTCTGAAAGCCAGGCCAGTTTCGAGGAGGCCTGCTGCTACTCACTAAGTGGTGGTAACTTTGGCAACTATGACTACTACTCTTATCGCTACCACTACTACCACTACTACTTTACCGCTCTACTACTACCACTACCGCTACTATCACTACTACTGCTACCAAGTAAGAGTTTTTCTTTCAAGTTTTTACGGGCTCTTCTTCAGTTCTCTGCTACGGGCTGCGCTTTCGTCTCCGAGTTTGACATTCCAGTCTGGCTTTCGGGTTCTGAGATCTTTCGAAGAGGCACAAAGCGAGAGATTCAGGGGCAGCAGCAGCAGGACCCGAGGAAACGGAAACCCTGAGGCCAATTTTGCAGAGTAGGATCATCACACAGGATCATCACACACAGACACAACACTAAAACCAAACAAAGGAAGAAGAGTGAGAAGAGAGGCTGAACTCCTGCGACTTTCGGAATTTTTCTTTTTTTTTTTTCTTTTTTTTTCTTGTTGTGCTTTGGATTTGTGCTTGTTGTTGTTAGTTCTTTCAGTTGCTTGTTGTTCCTTCCCAGCTATGTACTTCGCTTCTCGCCTATAATTTATTCTAATCTTAATGTATCCAGTTGTCTGTCCTTTGTCGCTTCGTTTTGTATAAACTTGTCAATCCGACTGGGCTAAGTACGCTGGCTTAAGTAACTAATCAGCGATGAAGCGGGAGAGAGTGAGGGCCGGCTTAAAGGTTATTTGTCTAGTGTTCTTCAAGTCCCAGCTATCCAAGGAAGAATCTGGCAGGAGAGCTAGAAGTCTCTTTCTCTTGTTCTGTTTCTTTTTTGTTTTTTTTGTAGGCCACCGACTTTACAAAGTTTAACATTTCATATCCAAACCAAGAAAAAAAGCTCTCTCTCTCTCTCTCTCGCTCTCTCTCTCTCTCCCCTACGTGAATGACTTCTTAACAACAGGGCCATGCCATGCCACTGCCCGCCTCTGCTATAGCGGCGGTTGGTCTTACACCCCCTTCTCTAACTTCACCTCTGCAACTTGCCAAGTGTTTATAATAACTGGAGTTTTGTTGTTTCTTGTAGGAGAGAGTGCAGCTGCAAAGCCGAGCCAGAGTTACAGAAGCTCTTCCAGCTCTCTGAACCACATATATATAAACAAAGTCTCCCGGGAATAATTCCGGAACACAAAGAAGCCGAAGCTTGCATGCATTATAAATACCCAAGAAAGATCCTCAAAATGCACTAGAAACAAAGCCTGGACTGATGTCAAGGAAGGGGGGCGGGGTTTGCCTTGCAGATCTACATGTGTGAGATATCTACGTCTAACTTGAGTTCCTGGCAAAAAACAAGGCCAGGGATAGTCTTTCACGAGGCCATGACAGGTTGAGGAGCTGCATGCAGGTGCAGGTGCAGGTGCAGGTGCAAGATGCAGATGCAGCTGCTGCGGCTGCTATAGCTCTGCACCATTCCATCAAAGGCCCTCATCTCAAAGAACAAAAAGATTACAACTAAAAATTGGGTTACAAGAATCTAACACTGTAGAAAGTAAAACATTTTTTTTGAAATCAGATGACGGCAAACAAAGATGAAAAAGAAAAAAAATCAACTGCAGCAACGGCAGACGGGGGAATGAAGTAGAAGTGGACACCACCACCTTCAAAGTGCAGAAGCAGGAGCAGGGGGGGGGGGGGGAGCGATGGGGATGAATTCTGATTCAACTTCATGTCAATCCTGTAGGTTTTTCAGGCGTACTCCTTTTTTTCCTATTTTTTTGTTTTTGTTTTTGCAGGGGCATCTATCTCACTTTGATGAGACGAGCCCCACCAGCCGGACCGGCTCGGTTGGTGTTCACGTGTTCATGTTAGATTTGGATGGATCAGGATTCATCTATCTCAAATAGTTATCGCATTCTCCCTTTCCTTATTCAAATGTTGTTGCGAGCGTGCAGCCAACTTCGGAACGGGAAAGCAGTTCTGAAGCGAGAGGAATTAAAACTGTTAGCTTGCTATCGCTCCAAAAAGCAGCTGCATACTTCAATTTGCATCAACCCGAGCATGCGCGCAAACAAAAAACAAAGAAGACAAGATTTTGCCCCTTTATAACTGGTTTAAGCCGAGCTTGTGGCTCGAAGTCGGCCTGGTTTGTTGAGTTGCGTCGATTCAGATTCCTGCGCATTTTTTTTTAATTACATGTGCATGAAAGAAAAGGTGGTGGGTTGTGCCTGGATTCGGCTCGACAGGCAGCTTTAAAATGGGATCATCTCGCAACCTCACAAACAAGCAAGCACACGTGAAGGCGGAATGGCGTTTGCATTTGCCTCACGAATGCCTTGCTGGGCTTCTAAAGGCTGCTCTATCTCTCTCATCTCCCATGCAGGTACACGCCCCATCCACACGTAGAGGATTGAGATGATATCTATATTGCTGCCTAGAAACAGAAAAAATCTGCCTGTGAGCTACTGAATCTGCTGCCGCAAGCACAGCTGCTGCTACTTCTGCTTTTGTTGATAATCCACTCAAGCATGGACTGGACTTGGACTCGAATGTCCAGAAGTGGACTCTTCAGGAATGTGGACCCAAAATATATGTGGGAGAAAACGTGTAGGGCCTCCTATCTCCTGCTTTTCTTCCATTGAATGTCAACAATACAAGCCAATTTTGCTCCATATCGTCCCCACAACACAACCTGCCATGTCTTGTCTGCTCGCTTTCTAACACCAGCAAGAACAAGAGCACAGCACCAGCAGAGCAGCTCCAGTAGGGTCAACCGATCAAAGGTCAAAACTTGGTTTTGGCATGGATTTTGTTAGGAAGGAAGAGTCAACCAAAAGTCAAACGTTTGGATTCTAGCATCAGGTACACCAGAATAGAGGATTTGTATCTTGCAAGAACGTACATATATATTTTTAATAGTTTGTCATATGAGGTGAGGCAAATGCTCCTCTCAAATTATGGGCTTTGGCCAGGAAGAACATTGTAAGAGCAACTGGTCAAAGGTCAAACTTTTTTGGAGAGCAAGAGTCAACGTTCAAGATTAAGTATACACATCTTTTGTAGGGTTCCAAAATAGAGAACAAAGAGCACCCTCCTATATTTGGCAATGTCACACACATCTTTATTTAATAGTTTGTTGCATTTGGATTCAACTTGTGGATTTTCATGACCAGCAAAAAAAAGTTGTAAGACTATAAGGGGGAAACTACGAGTTTTTCTTTGCTGTGAACCAGTGAGGCAAGCCAATGGTGATCTGTGATGATACTATCACACAAACACGATTGTCATTTAAAGAGCAGGAACATACAAACAAAACAAAAAGAAAACTCCCCTGTCCGCTAGCTATTACCTCACATCACCGAGCACGCGTTCGGGTTCTCGTCGCTCAGAAAGTCTGGAGCGTCGATCCACACCAACGGCTTCATCTGGATGTCCCTCAGGATAGCCTCTTTGGTCGCGGCCTCGGAAGTGGCCAGCGAAGTTGGAGCTGAGTTCGATCGAGCTGGAGATGGAGCTGGAGCTGGAGCTGGAGCTGGAGCTGGAGTTTGTGCTGCTGTTTCTCCCGCGGCTGCTGCTGCCGCTGGCGGCGATGATTCTTTTGGCTTGTTTGGTTCGGCTGGAGCGCTGGCCGGTTGTAGCACCTCGTTCATTTTCCCGGTTCTTGCTAGCTTGAGCAGCACTTTTTTGATATCCACGTCGCCTTTGATTGTCACCTTCTGTTCCTTAAGGTCCACCTTGAGCTCTTGAATGCCTGAAAAAGGGCTCCAAACCGTGAGGAAGAAAAACCAGGAGGAGGGAAAAAGAAAGAAGAAACTTACCAGGGATTTTTGAGAGCGCCTTCTTCACCTTCTTACGGCATCCTTCGCAGTGCATACGGACCTTGATAACGACTGTCTGTGGCTGTGGATAAAATGCCGAGGATCAGAATGGAGAGCTGTGAATATAAGTCGACAAGATTCATGTACCTCAGGCATTGCTCGCCACTCCTTTCCCTTTGGTGGTACCAGGGGAACTTGAAATGACAGAAGAAGATCGATCAATCGATATGAACAACAAGAAGTAAGAGGCAGTGGACCCAAACAAGCCGCTGCTTTATATATGATATTTGCACGAGATAGAATGAGGAAAGGACCT
This sequence comes from Selaginella moellendorffii, assembly GCF_000143415.4. Classification (NCBI taxonomy): domain Eukaryota; kingdom Viridiplantae; phylum Streptophyta; class Lycopodiopsida; order Selaginellales; family Selaginellaceae; genus Selaginella; species Selaginella moellendorffii. Next base: position 193,736 of record NW_003314327.1, on the reverse strand, counting down.
TGCGAACGGGGATCTCGGGCGAGAAAACGTAAGCAGACGCTCGCAAGCAAAGCTAAAACAGACAACGGGAAATCGGAAAGCTCTGGAGGAACTTACACTGGCGAGCCACTTACCACTGTGAGGGAAAGAGACCTCTTACAGCGACTGCTACAGCAATCGGCTTCAAACAACGGCTACTTGCGCCTTCTTTATGCTTTCTCCTGATTGCTTGTCGTCATCTAAAACAACAACAACAGAGATCCCCACCCCTCCAGCAAGATAAGGGAAGTACCAGGTGTAGCCGGCCTCAGCTCAACACGTAGGATCTGGAAGAAAACAAAGATGAAATCACATCCAAAGAAGAAAAAAAGAAGCAGAGGAACAAACCTGATTTTAATATGATCTTCCAGTTCTCTAGTGCGTGAGTGTAGCTCGAGAGATGTTTTCTCCTTATAAACAAGAGCGTTAGGCAAAGAACTAAACGGACGAAGGAAAAGAAGCAAGATCAAACCGGAAGAATCGCCCAGCTCCAGCGAAAGAGTATCATAATCAGCGCAGGCACATGTGTGGTGTAAGTGTCGTCCACCCTCGCTCGCCAAAAAGAAGAAAGAAATCAAAGTTAGCGTACGTTGGTCTGCATGAAGCACAGAACCAGAGATACGTGTTGTGTTGTTTCTATCGCCACAGCGCAGTGCCATTTTTCTTCTTTCTCGGGCGAATCAAAAGTGTCGACACCAGAAGGAGAAACCGTAGCGCAACTTGCTCTCAGTCAAAGCCAATCCCTGGAAAGAAAAGACGAACACAGCTCTTTTCAGGGCGAGCTAGAATTTCCAGCGGTTTTTCAACCAGGGGAAAGGAATCACGGCAATGCAGCTCACATACCGCTGAGATCGGCGTCGCGGGAGCTCTCCTCGCATCGTCCTATCATCAGCGGGAGATGATCCAGCAGCGGCGACGCCGTGCCAAATTGCCCAAGTTGCCAAGAACCCTAAAATGTGGTTTATTTAGGGTTCTTACTCGCCTTGGCGCCAAAGGTGAGATCCTCTTTTCGCGGATGCATCATCGCGCGCACTAGGAATGATTGCTCGTATGGACCCATCCGGTGTGATTTTTCCAGGGGCTCCCGTCCTAGCCCTAACTGTCAGTGGCGTCTTTATCCTCGGATGGTCTCATGGAATTCGTGCTTCTTTTTGGAGTCTCCTCCTCGTTGTTTATTTGAGCGTTTCTCCTGTTCATGGCCTGGAAGCTCTTCGTCTTCTTCCTTCTCTTCCATGTTTTTTGCGTCTTCGTCGTGGTTTTGGCTGCCAGCCCTCCCGAGAATGTGACGATTGGGGCGCTGCTGGCGCTCCGGACCAGGATCGGGCGAGCTGCCAGGGTCGCAATTCAGCTGGCCGTGAAAGAGATCAACGAGGATCAAACTCTTCTCAATGGCACACGTCTTCTCGTCCAAATCTCCGACGACAATTGCAACGCTGTTCAAGGAGCTGCCGCAGGTAACTCTCTCTTTTCGTCCATAGATCGATGATCGTCCGTCGCTCGATCAAAGTTTTGATTTTCTTGGTTTCTTTCTTCTTCGCAAGGTTTGATTTTTCTTGTTCTTCGCAGCTGTGGAACTTATGCAGAGGAATCGAGTCGTGGCGATCGCCGGGCCGCAAACTTCCGAGGTAGCGCATTTCGTAGCACACATGGGAACTGTGACCAAGATCCCCATTGTCTCCTTCTCCGCGACCGATCCCACCCTCTCGGAGTCGCAGTATCCTTTCTTCATCCGGAACACTCACAGCGACCGCATCCAAATGGAGGCCATCGCCGACTTTGTCAAGCTCTTCGAGTGGAAGGAGGTGGTGGCGCTCTACTCGGACGATAACTTTGGCACCAACGGGATCATGGAGCTCCACGACGAGCTCAGCAAAGTTGGTGCCACCATTCCCTTCCGGGCCGCCGTGAGCCGGAGTATGAGCAAGGATGATATAGGTGAGATCCTGGCGAAGTTTGGCGATGCCGGTGGAAGGATCTTCGTGGTTCACACCGACGCCAGCGTCGGCCGCGCGGTGCTCACCGAGGCTTACGATCTCCGGATGCTCACGACCGGGTTCGTGTGGATCGTCACGGAGACTCTCTCGAGCGTCTTGGACGGGGTTTACAGCGACGACGAGTTTGTAGCGGCTGCTCAAGGCATCGTCGGCACTCGGAGCTTCATACCCGGCTCTCCGCAGCTGGAGAGGTTCAAGAGCAGCTGGAGGAGTTTCACCATCAACAGGACGCGCGGGGGATATCGAAGCTCCAACGTCAACCTCTATGGCCTCTACGCTTACGACACCATATGGATGATCGCGTACGCCATCGACGGGTTCTTAGCTGCCAACGGGAGCTTTGAGTACGAGGCCATGAAGTGTCCTCCGGGTGGCGAGCGACGCTTGGACTTGGCGAGGCTCTCAGTTGCAAAGTTTGGAGCTAGAGTGCTGCGGGAGATTGTGAAGACGAAGTTCTCGGGGATCAGTGGAAAGGTGGAGCTCAGTGCTGGAGGCGAGCTCCAGGGATCCGACTTGGAGGTGGTGAATATGTACGGGAGGGGACTTCGCACTGTTGGCTACTGGAACAAGGGGACTGGTTTCTCGGTGGATGCTCCTTCTGAGGATCGTCCACAGATGGAATCGGTGAGCCGGCTGCAAAAGAGACTTCACCACATAGTCTGGCCTGGGGACAACTTGCATGTTCCTCGGGGCTTGATGATCCCCAAGACTGGCCGAGAATTGATTATAGGAGTTCCACTCAAGCAGGGATACAAGGAGTTTGTCGACTTGACGATTGATGTGAGCAACGTAAGCACGTTTCATGGCTTCTGCATCGACGTCTTCAAAGCGGCATTGTCTAGCCTCCCGTACACCGTCACGTACTCGTTTGTGGGATTTGGAGATGGAAACTCAACGCCGAGCTACGATGAACTTGTCGAGAAGGTGGCCAACAAGGTACTCCGTTTCTCTGGAAATTCTTTTCTTATCATTTGTGTGTGTGTGCGCAGAAGTTTGATGCGGCTGTTGGCGACATCACAATAACAAGAAAGCGTGCAAAGCTGGTGGATTTTACGCAGCCTTACACGATTTCGGGGCTGGTGTTGGTTGTGCCAGTCACAGAGACTCATGCTCACCAAGCCTGGGCTTTCTTACAGCCGTTTTCAAACTCAATGTGGTACACAACAGCGGCCTTTTTCTTCTTTACAGGGACAGTCGTTTGGATCCTGGAACGCGATAAAAACCGTGATTTTGGTGGACGTCCCAGAAAGCAGGTTGTGACGACTTTCTGGTAATACATGCATAATTCCAATTTTGAATCAGTCACCCTCGTCTTGTGCATTTTCAGGTTTATTTTTTCAACTCTTTTCTTCTCACAGCGTAAGTTTCGTAAAAAGTTTCTGCAATACTTTCTTCTCTTCTTTGCACGCAGGGGAAAGAATCAATAGTATTCTCGGGCGCATTGTGGTGATCATCTGGCTGTTTGTGGTCCTGATACTCATCTCCAGCTATACGGCAAGCTTGACGTCGATTCTCACAGTTCGCAGGCTGAGACCGACCATTCAAGGTCTCTCTCATCTGGTCGGAAGTGATGTAAGAATCGGGTACCAGGAAGGGTCTTTTGTAAAAGACTATTTGCTCCAGCTCAACGTGGAGAGTGATAGATTGGTGCCACTCAAGTCGATCGCCACTTATTCTTCGGCTCTCTCTTCGAATGAAGTAGGAGCTGTTGTTGACGAACTCCCATACGTACAATTGTTACTATCATCAGACTGCAGGTTTGCAATCTCAGGTGAAGAAGAATTTTCAAAGAGTGGCTGGGGATTTGTAAGTTACAAAGTTCCATTATTGTTTTTTAGGATGGTTTCTAATTTAATTTTCTCTGCGTGATCAGGCATTTCCAAAGGGATCAGCATTGGCTGCTGATGTGTCAACGGCAGTTCTCACGCTCGCTGAAACAGGGGAGCTGCAGCGCATTCACGAGACATGGCTTCACACGACTCGCTGCAGCGGGAAAGTGGTCGAGGTCAAGTTTGACAAACTTGACTTGCGAGCTTTCTCTGGTCTCTTCGGGTTCTTTGCGGTGGTGGTGGTGGTGGCAACGCTTATCCACGCTCTTCGTAGCTATTGCCAGAACTACAGGACAGCACTGCTTGCGGCAGCTCCTTTTCAATGGCCTTCACATTTCTCTAGAGGTTCGCGTTTTGTTCGATCTTTCAGGTCTTACGTCTGGCAAACAGGGAAAAACGTTAGCGTTGCCTGAGGGGGGAATAGTCAGAAACCTGTGATAGGTTCTTCAACTTCTCCAGCAGCAGATGAACCAACTTCCCTGCGAGAACCACAATTCTAAGAGATCCAGCAAGCAACAGCGAACAGAACTTACCTTCGGCTTTCCGCTATCTGAGATTTCCCGGCACTGGCTTCCGCTTCGAAAAAATCTTTGCACGACGTTACTCTCCTCTCCGTGGCTGGTGGGAGATGGTTTAGGCTGGAAGTTGATATAGTCGTCAGAGCAACTGGTGTCAGACTTAACAAACAAGAATGCGGACGATACAGGTGAAGACGTGAACTTGGAGTCATCCTTGTTGCAGACGACCTCCTCCACGTTGCTCCTGGCATCAGATTGAAAGTTAGAGTCTTGGGGATCCTGTTGCTCTTCAGCGTCCTTCGTGAAGTCCAAGTCGAGGTATCTGCCGGACCTGTTTCCCAGTTCTATACTGAACTCGCTGCTGGTGCGACTATTTTTGCTGCTGCTTCTGCTGGAAATCTCGTTGTTGGAGCTGCTAAAGAAGCCACCGAAGTTGAACTGCTTCTCAGGTTTGCTGGTGTATGCCAGGGACTGGCTTCTAACATGCTGGGTGGTATTTTGCGGCAGGAACAAATGAGGCGCATAAGAAAAGCTCTTGGCCAGGCTATTGCTCAACCTCTGGAAACCTCTCGACTGCAGCTTTTCGTCGCGATTGTCATGGACGTCAAGCCGACCGGGCAATTGGTGCTCGCAACCGAAACCATCAAACTTCAGCTCCAGAAGATCGTAGAGAGTCTTCTCTGGAGGTGAGGCAGGGACTGCTTGCGACATTGAAAAGCTGAATTCGTTGCTGGCAGTGAGGAGAGCATCCATGGACGTCATAGCAGAAGGGAACGACGCTGGAAATGGAGCGAGTTCGTTGAAATCTGTAGCTTTAGACGCAGATGGTGTGGATGCGGAGGAAGAACTTGCTGCTGTCTCGAGAACCGTGGTTGGCGATAAATCGTCAGCTCCTTCCAGTTCTTCGTCTTGGTGATCATGGATCCCGTCGTCTGGCGAGAAAGGCAAAGTGGATCTAGCACTGGATGATTTGTCGGGAGACGGAGCTTACCTGGAACAGTTAGACTCCTCACAAAGCCAGCAAAAGTTGTGCTGTCTTTGAACGAGAACGGTGGAAAGGCACAAGGTAAGCGCTCTTCATCTTCGTCTTCTTTGGCTGGGAGTGATTGATTCCCTTCCACAGGCACAGGCATGGCGGAGAAAGAACGTAAAGCTCCTTGATTATCATCGCCACCATGGTAGAACTGCTTGCGGACTTTCTTGGTAAGGATCATCTCCTGTGTTGAGATAACACCATAATGCTCAGGACTTTCTGTGATCTGTGTCCAGTGGAGCGGCGAGCTTTGATCCAGATTCAACGAGCTGCAGCAGTCCTCAAACTCCGTGTCGGAGATCTCGACTTGGTGCTCGTGAGATTTCCTGCAAGGCACTGCATCTAGAACACTCGACATGGTGATGATAGAAGCGCTTGAGGTAAGCTCTTTCTTTCTCTTCCTTGGTGCTATGAGGATTTTGATCTTCCTTGCAGCCAATCGTCCTCATCGTCCTGTAGCATCCAGCACAAAAAAGAACCATTTTCGGCTTCGTTGGTACTTGACGAACGAGACATGGGGGATGAATGAAGCTTTTTGGTGTTTAGTGTGTTGCGAGCCACGACCAAGACGAAGATGAATACACGATTTTTCGTGCCACTAGATTATAGTTCTTTCAAAAAGGAGGACCTTTGTATACTTTTTACGAGACAATGAAACTATCACAATGATTTGAACCTAGAAAAATTGTATTTGTTTGATCCAAGGAAAAAAGGAACAACTTTGTATACTATCACAATGATCTCAATCTCTCGACAAAGGTGGCCATGTCTCTATTCGAGCTTCCACCCTCTACCACTGCCGCTACCGCGAGATCCCGGAGTTCACGGACAGCCCCTCTCATCTCTCCTCCATCCTCTATCGCCTTCCTCACCACCGCCCTCACTCTCTCCCTGTGCACCACCTCCATCCTCCTGGAGCTACAAGCAACGCGAGCTCCAATCCCTTTACTTTCCACTGGCAGCCGCAAATTCAAGTTTTGATCCGAGTGGCAGGGCCACCCGAGCATCGGCACTCCACTCCACACGCTCTCCACGATCGAGTTCCAGCCGCAGTGCGTCAAGAACGCTCCTATGGACGCGTGCGAGAGCACCCTCTTCTGAGGCGTCCACGGGACGATGATCGACCTCTTCTCCGCCACCATCCTGTCCCTAAATCCCTGGAAAAACTCCATGGTCGGAAGATCTCCCTGCGGTAAGAACGCTGGTCGGATCACCCAGAGGAATGAAATGCCGCTGCTCTCTACTCCCAGTGCCAGCTCCATGAACTGCTCTTGCGTGAGGACCGCCAGGCTTCCAAAAGAGATGTAGAGGACCGATCCTTCCGGCCGGGAGTCTAGCCACTCGAGGCAGCCCAGCTCCTCCTCCTCCAGGCTCACCACCTGTTCCAGCCCCTCTTGATCCAGCGGCAAGAGAGGCCCGATCGCCAGGAAGTTTTGCTCTCCCAGTAGCTGCTTCATGGCCTGTGTTTCTCTCGGCTCCAGTGCCTCGAAAGTGTTGGCGATGAACCACTTGTCGTTGTTGAAACGTTGAGACTTTGCGACCAGGCTCCACACTGGCACTTTGGAGAATTCCTGAAGGTAGTATGGAAGATCCAAGGCTGGAAAGGGATCCATCCCCGGAATAAAAGAAATCATCTTTTCACCTCTCAAGCTGCAACCTTTGAAAGAAATCTGGTAAGAAAACGCTGGCTAGAAAAGTTTCTAGTTTCTTACCTTGTGTAGTAGAATCGTCGTCCACACAAGGCGATGAACTTGCTTCTACGAAAGATTGGTTACTGCGAGTAAGAAAAGAAAAACTCATACCTGGTACTGGAATGTATTCCAAGTCAACAAGCAGTGGTACGTGACGATCGATCAAAGCCCAAGCTGCAGATCCAGACCAGAAGCACACCTGAGGAACTCCCAGCTTTTGTGCCACCGGAGTCGTCCAGACCGCATGAAAGTCGGAGATGATACATTTGATCTCCAGCCCCTGCTCGCCTATAAGTCTGGACACCAGCAGCTCTTCCAAGGGAACTCGGAGCTCAAACAAAGCCTTCTGCAGCTCTTGTCGTTGGCTCAAAGCTTGAGCGTCGAGCCTGGTCGGAATGGACGATGTGAACGGAATGGACTCGAGCCGGATGTCGAGCTGCGGCGAGCATTTCCATCTCGCAGCGATCTTCCTGTGGACGCTCTCGACGTTGACGATCACGATGGAGAATCCTTCTGCGGCTAGTTTCCTGGAGAGGTGAATAAGCGCTGGAGTGTGTCCCTGAGCCGGCAATGGAACTACTACCACGACGGAAGAACCCGAGCTGGAGCTGGAAGAATCGGTGGCCATGGCGGAAACTAAAAGTATATTGCCTATCTGCTGCTTCTCTAGTGTGCTGATGTTACTTGGCTGGCAGAAGACGACACCGCCAACTTACGTCGCCTTTCGAAGTGGACATAAGAGTGGTCCGGGAAAAGTTGGCGTGGAGATTCTTCCGGGTGTCAAGCCAACTTCGCTGAGGCGGTAGCCGTTTGGAAAGAAGCAGGCTTGTAACTGTGATACTTTAGTGGCAGGAGACTGTCCGGGTCGTCCATTCCTGGATTCTCACTTGAATCTGGAACTATCTTGGCAGTCGAGAAGGAGAGTTGTCTCGGAGGCATGAGCATCGATATTGAGCTCCGGAACACCAACTTGAGACGACCAGTGTGATGACGAAGTTTTGCTTCCGATAGCCAAAAGCTTCTTGGAGCCGGTCGTCCAAGAAACCCTTCTTCCCAGAGGTTTTAGAACGGATGGAAAAGTAGACAATACCAGTTCTACCGTGGCACAATTTCCCTGTTGGTTTTTGCAAAGACCATGTTTTTACGCTCGTAATCGCCCTTGAAGTCGGAGAGCTCCTGCAGTGTGCTGGGGATGCCTTTGATCCTCATGCCGGTGCCAATATCGTGCCATAATGTGTAAGTTGCGAGCTTCTCGGCGTCAGTCCAGTCTCTAAAGCAAAATCTAAAAACGAAGAACGTGAGCATGGGTTTTGCCGAAGAGGAAAAGATTGAAGACAAAAAAGAAACTTCCAAAAAGAGGAAAAAGCAACAAGGAAGAGAACTCTCACCTGGAGGCCCACTTAGCAGGCTGTAGAACGAAGAGGGCGAGAGCGTAAAGACGGCCTGTAGCGACCATACACGAAGTTCACCCTTCCAATGGCATAAGATCCACGGTGACTGTCGACATGGAGAATCAGTTCCTGGAACACTATGCCCGTCTCCTCCGCTCGCTTGGCAGTGGCACCAGTAAGCTGTCCTGTGCGAACGAGAATGCTGGAGATGGAAGGGATCACATACCGTACGAAAGATCGCGAACTCGAGAGCGTTGTTGGTTAGAAATGGAAATTCCACGAAGGCAGTGAGCGCGTACAGAGTGTAGGCCTGTTGGATTGGATCTAAGCTTTTCAAGAACCTGGACCTCTTGCTGCGCAGTGACGAGCACATTAGTTTCCACAGGATGAGCAAAGTTACCAGCACTGGAATGATAACCATCTCGCTGCTGCGGACTCGAAACATCTCAACGCTCTCATATCAATTGCGCAACAAAAATGGATTAAAGAAACCAAGACAAAAAAGAGAAAGCTATTACATCCTTTCCTCGCGTTTCCGAGGCGCGCACTTTATAATCTCGTCAACACGCAAGATCATCTCGGCAGCCTCGGTTGCGGATAATATCACCGCCTGTTTCACCTTAAAAGCTTCGTAAATTCCAAGCTGCTCCATGTCACCAACCTGCATGGCCAGCGCTTGTCAACAACCCCCCTCAACTCTAGCTACAGAACAAACTCAATTCTAGTAAGAAAACACTTACCCCTCCAGTTAGCACGTCAATGCCGGACATGCAATCCTCTTTGGAGTGTTCCGCTCTCAAGCGTGAAACCAAGTCGGCACTGTCTAGTCCAGCGTTGTCCGCGATGATGGCCGGGATTGCTCGGAGAGCAGCAGCAAAAGATTCTACAGCCAGTGATTTTTTCCCCGGGGTCTTCCTGGCAAGCTCGTCAACATGCTTTGCCATCAAAAGCTCCGGCCATCCTCCTCCCCAAACGACCCTGCTGTCTTGAACGGTTTGACACAGCACGCATAGTGCATCATGCAAAGACCTTTCAGCTTCGTCCAAGACATGAGTGCTACAAAAAAGTAAAACCAAAAAGTTAGCATTCACAAAGAACAAAGAGGCAATGCATACCTTGCACCCCGGAGAACTATTGTGCACGCTTCTCCCATTTCTACGCCGGAGAAACGAATAAGTCGATCTTCTCCGATCATGATTTCTTCAATGAGATCGCAGTGTCCCAGCTTAACAGACTCGGGATTGTCAAATGTCGATGTAATCTCGCCGCCTGTAACCAGCGCCAACCTCTCGATTCCCTCAAAGTCGGCGTGTTCGATAGCCATTATGCCAGCATCCGCAAACAGCTCCTCCGGGAAATTATAAATCAGCTGCCGGTTAACGAAGCAGTTGATTCCATGAGCCAGTATCTTTTGTACTTTCTGCTTCATCTTGTCCTTTTCAGCAGCCTCGATCTCCGCGATCTTCGACATGGCATCGACTCGGACGCGTGCGCCATATATCTTTACTTTGTCCGTGTCCATTGCCGTGTTGGCAACAAGAATCTTGGCGTTCTGTATCGATTTTGGCTGGCCAACACCGATCTTCTTGTCAAGAATAAATCTAGCGAAACAAATTGTCAGAAAGGAGAACGCAACAGAGACACTTGTTTACCCTTCGTCCAAAAACGAGTCTTGTAAGGAACCGCCTGCCTTCTTGATTATCTGAATGGCTTCTAGATTCCCGCTTCCCTTTTATCAGAGGCCTGATTAGTTGATGCATTTAAACAAAGAATTACCTTTAATCGCATCACGGCATTCACAGCAAGATTGGCAAAATGTTCTTTCTCCTGAGAAAGAATTTTTGAACTTAGAGTTGTCATAGCAATATTGATAAGATCTTGTCGAAACTTTTCTGCAATGGACAAACACAAGACTGAGCTCTAAAAATTGAAGCAGTGCCAACAGACCTGGATCAGCTCTGTTGTCCCGGGTCCTCTTCTCTAAAACACTACGAGCACATTCAACGGCCATCCTGTAGCCTGCAAAAACCGTCCGTCAATCAATCCGCTGGAAGCCACACAGATGCTCACCATCGATGATTGTCATCGGATGAATCTTCAAGTTCACAAGCTTCTCTGCTTCACGCAGAAGCTCCCCGCACAAGACCACCACCGAAGTTGTTCCATCTCCAACTTCGTCGTCTTGGACTTTGGAAATGTCTGTGGATCAAACAAACGATCAAGTGAGAAAACATAAAAACACAAAACTTCACTCTCTTCTTCACATTACCAACAAGGACTTTGGCAGCTGGATTGTCGATGTGCAGCGACTTTAAGATCGTCGCACCATCGTTTGTCACAGACACAGAGTGTCCCCGGCTAGTAGATTGCAAGATCTTGTCCTAGTTTCAGGAAAAAAACGAAAGCATTAAACTCCGCAGCTACTGAAAACTAGCATTCTCACTTACCATTCCTTTCGGACCCAATGTGGTCTTGAGAAGATCCACAATGGCCAAAGCGCCAATGAAGGACGCCTAAACACAAAGAAATCTCAGGTAAACATCTAAGAACCGCAGTAACAGTACCATTCTGGCGCGCTCGCCCTTCTCCTCCACAGCGTCATCCTTGAAGAGCTTATCGGCCTGCCAGAAAAACGCTCAGGAAACGCGATACATGATCACAACGCTCACCATCGCTGTCGCAAGAACTGGAGTGTAAACCCTAACCCTAACTGGGGTTCTTGAGCGGGAATATGCCTCCAAAACAATTTGTATAATCGCTTTAAACACTCTACTTTTTTTAGAGTAAAAAGTTAACTTTACTCCACGACAAGTAAGTTGTTCACAGTAAGGCCTTCGCCAATAGTGGCTAGCTGAGGAGAAACTTGCCACACTCCATCGACCACGAATTTAATCTGGTAACTGCAAGAAAAAAACCAATCGAAATCAAAAGAACTTCTAAGAAAAATCTGATCCTTAGCTACGAATTTAATCTCGTAACTGCAACAATCCAAAATCAAAAGAACTCCTCTATCCTAGCTAGAAAAAATTTGAAAAATCCACTCGAAAGAACGAAACCTTAGCTAAGAATCGAGAGAGAGATCTGAAACTTACTGGCCGGGCCTCAACTTGAGAAGGCCTGAGAACTTTGCGTATGTTCCAGTGTGTTCTGGAGATAGACTCTCGCCTTCGGTCCAGCCATCGAAGGATCCCATCACTCGCACGTCCTGAGACAATAGAGAAAAATCGATAAGTGGATAGATTCGCTCGGCTAGAGTTCCTCAATGCAGTACTTTAGTACCTCTGCCACTCCATACCATTCTAGTGTAACGTCTCTCAAGCTCACGGAATCCACGTCTCTGATTTGTGATGTCAAGCGACTGTGCATATCTGAGAAAAAAAGGGAAGCGCTTTTTTTCTGAAAAAGTTATCGAGAATTTACCTTCGAGCCTGTGAGCAAGGTGTGACTGGATATATCTGCCATTGATTTTGCGAGATCCAAGCTTTCCTCCCTCCCTTGCAACCTCTTGGGCCAAGTTGACAAGAACCTGTAATGTACAAAGGTATCAAGGATGAAAAAGAAGGAAATGGTGGATTTTTTCTTTCTTACACCAAGTTCTAGCTCCATCGTCGCCAGTTCCGCTTTGCACTTGAGCAGCGTATCATTCGACTCGTGGACCTGTCAAAACATTAGCATAAATCCACCAAAGTGAGAAGAAAAATGCACACCGTTCTTTGCAGGCTACGATTGTATTGATTCACCTCGCTAAGTTTCCTCAAGAGCTTTTGCCTCATGTAATTCGTTCTTATGGCATGCAACTTAAGAATGAGAAGAAAAAACCTGTTAGACGAAGGAAGGAGAAGAAAAAGGATGGCAGTACCTCGGCGCGATCCGACGGGACCGAGGAAATGTCAGTGCTGCTGGAAGACGCTCCATTCTGTGCAAAGTCAATTTGCTCGAAGTCGTTGTCTTGATCCTCCCGCTCTGGAGGCTCTTCGACATACGTGCTTTGCACCACGGACGTTTCCGTGAGACGAACGGAGAGAGCTAGAAACCTACACGCCGGACTGTGCTGAAAGCTCTGCCGTGTCGCAGGGAACGCCACCACGGAGCACGACTTTGGAATGCATCGCCCATTGCAAACTTGGAACTTTTGCCTCTTCGATCTTACGCTTGCTTCGCAACATTTCGTTTGGAGGCAAGAAAGCCTGTGAGTTGCTTCCAGAGAAGCCAACTTTGAGAAAAGATGGAGAAAGTAAAAAAAATAGAAGAAGCAGCAGCCACATACCTTCCAGTGACACCAGCTAAAGGAGCTACGTCCATTTATTCTTCCAAAGAGCTGGCATTACAAACAAGAGAAGCATAAGAAAGAACTCCAAGGAAATCAAGGCAGGACAATCAAGAACAAGTGATTTCTAGAGCAAAGGAAAGAGACAACGAAGCATTGCCAGCCATGGATCCATCGGGAGCAACGCATTTAGGTCAGAAAGCTTAGGGAATGGCGCAAGCGCTTACCTGGAGCTATGGCATTCGATCGAGCGCCGCGGCGCCACGCTCTTGGCGACGATCTAGAGAAGCGCCTTCCAATCTGCCGCGCCTGGAGACGAGTGAAAGAGAACTCTCTCAATCCTCCCTTCTTTTCCAGTGCTGGAATATCCGACCCCACAACAAACAAGCCGCGCATATTCTATTGGAATCAATTCAAATATTTGAATTTGTGAAAGGGATGCGGGTCTTGCGAAGAACCACTTGTTGTTGTGAAGAACTTTGGCACCGCGTCGTGTGACTGGGAGTGGGAAAAAAAAAAAAGAAACATTCGCGAGGTCTGAAAGGAAGAAGAAGAAAAGTCATTTTTACACGAGAAAATCTAGAAAAAATCGCTTCAAACGACTTACACAATACGTAAAGGCCGACGACAAAGCCAAGCGTTCCTGTGCCTGACGAGGACTTTCAACGCGTCTCGTAGCGCAACGATCGGATCAAACGAGAGGCGACGATTCTTAAGCTCGATGCTTGCACAGTTCTTCCCCAGCTTCATCTCTCACGCAGCGATGCGCAGCGGCGATTTCGACGACGATGGCGATGATAGCTCTTCTTACTTCCGGCTGCCACAGATGCTTAAGTTTAGCGAGAGCGAATTCCTGGCGCTTACCGGGAATTTTAGCACTAGCAACATCCTGGACAGGGGGAGCTTCAGCACCGTGTACAAGGGCGTCTTTCCTGACGGAAACGTTGTGGCTGTCAAGAAGCTGGAGCTTGGAAGACGAGAGCTACGTCCCGTGAGACACAAGAGCTTCTTCACGGAGTTGCATGTCCTGGGACGCATCAGGCACAGGAACATCTTGCCAGTTCTCGGCTACTTCTCGAATCTCGACTTCATGGCGGTCATTGTCCAGTTTATGCCCAAGGGAAGCCTCCAGAGCAAGCTGCAGCAGAGGCACACTTACATTAGTCTCGACTGGAGCAAGAGGTACAAGATAGCCGTAGGAGTTGCGCAAGGTCTCACTTACTTGCATCACAACTGCAAGCAGCAGTTCGTCCACTGCGACTTGAATCCCAGCAACATTCTGCTCGATGACGAGTTTGAGGCACACATCGGAAACTTTGGCTTCGCCAAAACTGTCGAGCAGCAGTTGCGGCAGAAGAAGAGAATCACCAGTTTCCTGCTCACGCCAGGCTACACTGCTCCAGGTAAAACGTAAAGTTTTTAGAGCGTTACGTACCGAAAACGGCATTTGTTACCTTTGCTGCAGAGGTTTTCTTAGGCGAGAAACCGTCGCCAGAAGCAGATGTTTACAGCTTTGGAATCGTGATGCTGCAGCTTCTAACCAGAAAGTCTCCAACGAGCGCTGAGTTCGGTGATGGCCTGACTTTGCGAGACTGGACGAAAGAAGCTCTCGATAGCGGTCGCTGGACTGATGTTCTGGATCCACAGCTGCAGCAGGAACTGCTCTGTCAGGAACAAATGCTTTCTGTAATGGAGATGGCCATGTCCTGCTGCGATGAACTACCAGAAGCGAGGCCCACCATGCAAACCGTAACGCGATTTCTTGTAGGCCTTCAAGACAGCAACAGTCTTGCAAGGTTTCAGAAGTCGATTGACGCACTCATTACGGACAGTACGCCTTCTTGGGGGACCAGGAAGCAAAAAAACTCGTCTTTCGGCACGAACTCTTTCACAGCCTCGTTCACCTGCGAGTCAAGAAGTTAGTATGTTACTGGAGTATTTAGCAAAGAGTACCTTGGCTAATCGATGGCTACTCCCACAATCCATGCTTCCACGCTCAAGTCAACTTCAAACTCACACGCAAAATATATATCAGCAGGAAAAAAAAAACCGAGTTAAAATAAAAATAAAAATGGTGTTATATTGCGAAAGAAATGTGTTATTTTAAACAAGTTTATCGTATACTTACAGCTTGCTTTTGGTATTAGAACCGACTCGTGATCTCTTCTCCACCACTCTCGACAACGAACGAATGGTTTCTTTTGGAAAGTGTGGAGGTCTGTGAAACCAGGCTCCACCATCCACAGGAATAATCGCTCCATTTACATACTTGCCTGGTTAAAATGAAAGAGTTAACAAATGCCATCGCAAAACCAACATACCAGCACTTGACGCTAGGAAAATGGCAGTCATGGCAATGTCCCATTTCTCTCCCCAAGGAGGACTGTCTCGAATGTTTATCTCGTCAGGAGCAAGCTTAGACATTCCTGGAGTGTCTTTGATCGGTCCTGGAGCAATAGCATTCACTCGAATGTTATAATCTTTTCCCCATTCAAGGGCCAAGTTTCTTGTCATGCTGTCAATCGCTGCCTGGATTGAGAAACGAAAATGCAAACTCTTTTAGACGGTATATTAGATCGAGCTCTTACCTTTGCTGAAACTAGATGAGTCTGGAACCACGCCGCGGAGAATTGGAGAGTGGCTGTTATGTTGATTATGAGACCACCTTCACCGGATTTCTTTCCTGGCGCGCCGCTCTTCAAGTAATGCATGGCATGGTGGCTCATGTTGTACGTACCAACAGTATCAATCTCAAGAACTGCATTTTTTTTCTCAGTGTTAGAACTGATGAAACAAAAGAAAAGAAAAAGAAAGAAAAGAAAGAAGAATCGTCTACCTGTTCTAAATGCGTTGACAGAGAGATCCTCGGCAAGGCAGAGAAAATTTCCCGCAGCTCCATTCACCAGAATATCAAGCTTCCCGAATTTCGCTACTGTCGAATCGAGCGCCCTCTTTGCGTCTTCTTCCTTGCGGACGTCCCCCTCGATTGCCAATGCCTGGGATAATCCAGCTCAAAACTCATTGATCCCTTTGAAAATTACCTGGATGGATTGCGAGGATAGCTTCTCCACAGCCTCATCGAGCACCGATTTCCGGCGTCCTATGATGGCGATCTTCGCTCCATGCTTGCCAAAATGCGTGGCAATCTCAAACCCTATCCCAGATCCTCCGCCAGTGATGAGCGCTACCTTGCCCTGGAGCGCCTCGCTGTTAAACGGAGACTCCATAGCTCACAAAGAACACCTAGAAGAGCATACTTTTACTGTTTGTTTTTATTCTTCCTCTAAAATTTTCGTTGCCCTAAGCCTACCTAGCAGGGATTTTGCTCTTTGCGATGGATGCCGATGACGCTCCCTCGAATGCGGTGGATCAAGCCATAGCTGCCGCGGATTTCGCCCAGGTAAGCGATCGCATTGAATCGCGCCATGGTAATTGAGCTCCAGTAATGGATTTTCATACTTCCAGACGATCCAGCGAGATTTAAACTGCCTCTCCGACCCGGATCGAAACACCAGGCGAAAGGCATTGGAGCGCCTTGACAAGCTTCTTGTTACCGAGTCTCGTTCTCCAGCTATGCTCCAGGTATTTTTTCTTTCCTCTTTTTATCTCCCAAGCAAAAAAAATTTTGTTGATGTTTTAGATTGTTTGGGACGAGACGATACTGAAGCTGGTCGTAAGAAACCTTCACGACCCCGTGGAGAGGTGTCGAGAAGCTGCCGTGAACATGATTTCTAGAGTTGTGAAGCTTTTAGCAGACGTATGTTTCTTAGATTCCAATACTTTTGTACTAAAGTTTTTGATCCAGGTGGAGCAAACAACATTTTTGATAGTTCCTGCAATAGCTGAGCGGACTGGTAATCACGTCCTGTGATGATTTTTCCCTTTTTTTTTAATCTGGAAAACTTTGTGGCAGGGCAGCTTCCAGTGCTTGAACATTCCGAAGAGATACGTCTAAGTTTAATCAACTTGCTCAATGCTATAATTTGTCAGTGCTCAGTGGAGAGCGTTCGTGAGTTCTCTGAGCACATAACAAGGGTCAGCGTTAGTGTTCTTTCTCTTTTGTGTTGTAATTGGCTGCGTTTGCAGGTAATCTGCGTGACGTTATCGGATTCTTTTCACGAAATTAAAAAAGCTTCTTGTGCGCTGCTGTCTAGACTATGCAGTCGTGCACCTGATGTTATAGGCGAGAATGCAGATGTTATACTGCACGCGCTACTTCCGAATATTTTGCACGCTCACTCACGGGTTTGTAGAGATGTCTGCAAAAGAAAGTTTAACTGATATGTTTTGCACAGGTGCGATCTGCGGTTGTATCCGCACTCAATGACGTTGTTTCATGCGGTTTGCCGGCTGGTATGATTGCCCAACACGTTGCTCCGGGCGTCAAAGCGGTTGCATTTGATCATTCCGATACAGTGAGAAAGGTAAATAAGCCAATTTTTTTCTCTCTCTCGGAGGTTTAGATCCTTTGTACGCAGGTCTTTTTTGAGTATGTTGCTCTATGGCTTGGGTATGAGCCAGATGAAACATGCCCAATCACTGAAACAAAGAATCAGACGGCCTATATGCCGTTGCTCTTGCCGTTGCTTCTACTTGGAATTGGAGATGACTCACCAGAGATTTCTACCTCGACTTTGGCAATGGTTTATCGTGTAGGTGAAGTTTACAAGCACTGGAATGCTCATGATTCGGTGCAAGAGAAGGTAACGTTTGTTGTGTCATTCATGTAATAACGTTGAACTTACAGACCTGGAGGCATGATTGTAATGTTCTTCCACTACCTTTCGAAACAGAGCCTGGCTATGGCTCACGCTTAATGATACAGGTTTATCAG
Organism: Selaginella moellendorffii; assembly: GCF_000143415.4. Classification (NCBI taxonomy): domain Eukaryota; kingdom Viridiplantae; phylum Streptophyta; class Lycopodiopsida; order Selaginellales; family Selaginellaceae; genus Selaginella; species Selaginella moellendorffii. Next base: position 176,161 of record NW_003314327.1, on the reverse strand, counting down.
TTTTGTGCTGTCATAAGTTGTTTCTTACCATCAACTTACTGTGTATATTAGCGACACCTCAAGCAAATAGTTTACGACTGTTCGAAGGATTTTCGTGATTGGGCAGTTACTACGCGCTTGGGTGCTGCTCGACTTTTGCAAACTACTCTGGTAACGATTTTCTCTTTTTCTTGTGATTATTCCTTACCATGTTTCTTTTCTAACAGGTGTTCGCAGAAAGTCATTCCTCTCGACACCTGGATGTTCTCATTCCTTCCCTCTGCAGGTTCTTATTTTGGAGTTTAACTTTTGAAAAGCTAGTATTTGCATTCAGTGCTGTTGCAGATGACGATGTTCGAGTAGCACAACACGTAGTAAAATCCTCGCAAATATTGGGGTTTAACAATGCTCCGGAGCATTGGTTGGATCTTATCATGGATTCGATAGTCAGCGATCGGTCTACAGCTTTGCAAGTACGGCTACTGTTTATATGAAACACTTGAGTGCATGCTTGGAAACTGCAGAGAGCAAATGGATTAGTCGTATTCGCTGGCTTGCTTTATGGTACGCCGAACGAGAATGTTCATGAAGGCCTGGTTATTCAGGTATTATGCAATTGCCTCGTGTAGGACAACTTAACCGTTCCGTTTTGCAGATTTTGCAAGGGCTATGTCAAGCTAATTTGTCTTTTGATGAAAGCCTAGCAGTACGACGACAGGTTCTTGATTCGAATTATTTTTTCCTTGGTTTCACTCTCTTACGCTGTTCTTGTAGCTTTTGGCTGTTTTAACCAATGTTGTCGTAAAAGCGGGCCCGATATCCAGAGTCTCTTCGAAAGAGATGTTGATTTTATTGTTACAGGTTTGTTTGAAGAATGTTGTTCTTTGCTGACTTGATTATTAATGCAGCTTCAATGTATTCAAGATGATGCCAGACTACGTCAGGATGCTGCTTCTTTGATAGAAACCTTTGCTCATGTCACTGGCTACGAGTCATTGGAGCAGCTGTATGCTTGTCACACAAGGGACCTGATTGATCGAGCAATCCTTCGACACGAGGAATGGCTAGGAAACTCGCCAGGACGACATCTTTTTGAAGCCGTATTGAAGAATTTTGGCCATTTAGTACTGTGATCAAACCATGTGAACGAACTTGTGCTTACTTTACTGTCTGCAGGCCGGCTCATATCTAGCGGAGATACTTCCAATTATTGCGAGCTGTCTAAAACCCCAAAGAGATCCTTCTCTGCGTCTTTCTCTTTTGCATGTAAGTATTGAAGTTTGTATGTAACTTGCTGATACTTCCATGGCTTTAGCTTTTGGACGACTTATTTGAAACTTCTGGCCTTGAATCTTGGTGGAGCTCCTTAGCAAAGGAAGTCATTGTCAGTGTTTTGATTCCATGCGGCATATGGCAAGCAGGAAAGGTTGGACATTCGGGAACGGATTTCAGATGATTAAAGCGCTTGTTACAGGTTGGAGCTGCAGTCAGACATGCGGCTATGGTTGCAGTTGGGACGTATTTAAGACGCGGTCTTTGTACTCAGGTAAGTGCTTCCTTTAACATATGACTTTGATGTTTACATTCGTCTTTCAGAAAGATCTGAATGACATCCTGGAAACGGGGGAAACGTTGCCTGTTGTCATATCCTGTCTGGAGGAAGATTTCTACGTTGATACGCGACGAGTTACTTGTCATGTCATGGAGAACATCATTCGCATTGCCGGAAACAGTTTAAAAGGTAGCTTTTCAAATGTAGGCCTTGCTTCTTACGATCGTCCGTGCTTTCCTACAGATGACTACCGAGTTAAGATCGGAGCAGTTCTCCAAAAGCGACTTGACGATAGCAATGATGGCGTCCGTCTTGGGATATTAAGATCGTTGTCCCTCTTTCTGAGCACGCTTCCTCCGGCATACCCTGGCACAGAGGTGGGATAAAATCGAATTTTGTTCCATGATACTTACCTCTGAACGCTGCAGCTCAAGAGCTGTCTAAGCAGTCTCGTCCTACACATGGACGACCAGAACCAGCAAATCAAGGTACTATCAAGCAATAATTTGCAGTCATTTAGCCTAAGCAACTTCTCTCCACAGGAGTCGGTTTGCAAAGCTGTCGAGGTTTGCGCAGTAAAACGCCCCGCTTTGGTCGTGGAAATTGTCACGGAAGTCCGGTCCAAGCACCAGAGCAGCCAGTACTGTGACTATCTTCTCACGGTGGCGGGATCCGTCCAAACAGCGGATTCTGTAGAATCCGCTGCATGATCAAAGTGAGACGAGGAGCGCTTCAACCACCGGTGATCCAAAGATACATTGATTTTGACGTTGTAAGTTCCTCTGGATTTTTTCTTCTTTTTTTCCTTACTAAGCTGGACTGGATCTTTCTCTGTGAGATCTTTTAGAAACCGGCAATAAAAGCCAGGAAAGAGACTCGTCTGGACACACATCCTCGATTTCCTGGCCCGCGCGGTACATGCTCTCTCAGGTAGGCCAGAATGACGCATCACTCGGCTTAAGACTTACGTCTTTTTGCGTGGTGGTGGTTTTTGCTTTCGCGTTGCTTGGCCAGGGTTATGATTGGTGTGGTTTTGGATAGGCGCTGTGCTACTGCTATCGCTCGATGGCTAGAATCGCGAGATTTCCAATGCCCACACCGGAAAGAAAAGTTTTCCAGTCGTCTTCTCGCGAGATCTTCCTTTGGGACAGCTCCTCTATCCCAGTCTGTGAAGGCAAGGAAAGGACGTTAAAACCATGCATCTGCCAAGGGAATGGAAGAATCTTCTTCCATCTCGCGTTTGTCCGGTAGCGAGCGAGTATCGAACCCCTCTTCGCTTTTTCTGACCAATTAGCGAATTAGAAATTTGGCGCCATTTTCTGGTCTTGCCCTAAGGGGGTTTTTGTTCGCGAGCTGCGTGGGGACCCGCGAGCGATGGCGCTGGCGCTTGCCGCGAGGATTTCGTGGCGCCAACGGCTTGGCTTCCAGGTTTGTCCATGCAATTCTCCTTATGATATTCTGAGTGGCGAGGATCGATCAATCCAGTTGGCTTAGAAGAATCTTGCGAGCTACAGCCTAAACAATGTGGCAATGTTTCGATAAGCAAAGGTTTCTTTTTCTTTGTCTTCTCTTTCTTATGATTTTTTGCTCTTTCCTTTTCTTCTTTTTTTCTAGACACGTCCATTAACCGGCTTGAAAGTTCACAAGATCGCGTGGACACCTCCAAAGACAACGTGATCGGCCATCCCTTTCCTCTACATGGCGATACAAAAAGATATGAACAGAAGATGGCTTTTTACGTAACATAAAGTCAGAGGGGTCGGTTGAGCTTGCACTGGCTGAAAAGGACGCGGGCAGACTCCAGAAGTCTTGCACAGGCCAAAACGCTATGCTCGAGCGAGTAGTTTAAGCTGCTCAAAAGATGGTAGAGGCTTCCTATCTGTGTAATTGACCAGTGCAAGATGAAAGACTGTGCAGGGCAGGCAGGGAACAGTGTCTACGTGCTCTTGCAGTGTCAAAGCTGCAAAAGATTGACACTAAGACTAATTTTTCGATCAGGTTTGCGACATTTTCCTCTGATGGTTTTACTGACTTTTGTATGCGAGGCAACAAAATGGCAGGAAGAAAATGGCGACGGTATTTTTTCAGCGTTCCAGAACAGTCGGGGGTAGAAAGGTGGAAAGAAAAGCTTAATGCGGCAAAACAAAGGTCAAGATAGAGGCCCACAACACCACATTATCAACAGGTTCTGCCTCCTTTGCCTTTTCTTTACATTTTCCTCACCAGTACCTTTCTTGCAGAGAAAGTCTAGACGGGTTTAACAAAAGACTTGCGGTACATATTCTGACCGACTCTATTAAGGGGTGGGAGCAAGTCCCCGGTAAGCTTAACAAATCGTACCTCTGGAAGTCAAGATTATGTTTCACTTTGCTGACCACAGACGCTTAAAACATGCCGCTCATGACATGATTCTATCCTTTCCTGGCATTTTATACTTGAATCTCAAGCCTTTTTCTAGCTTTTCATTTGCATTGTTTTTTTTTGTATTCTTGGACAACTGTTCCTTCTTAATGGGCCCCTGTACCTCGATTTCATATTCATACATAGAATCCAGCTATGCTTCGCTGCTCTTACTGGACTCCTCCCTATTCATTCTTGAGCTTCGTTTCTCTCGCTACTTCTTGTGCCAGAAGATGCCGAAGGTTCCGTTGTCTTAAAGCACTTTGTTGGCTTCAAGTTTATGCGGCTCGTTGAAGGCTCTTCAGAAAACTTGTAAGTGATTTTAGTGCGCTATCTCAGCTGATATCGATAGTTTTTCTTGTAGGTTCTTCCATTTCAGATCCATGAAACAAGACTGATGCAAGGCACTAGGGAGAGAAACTTTAGAAATTTTCGGGGCCTGGTCAGTGTCGGTAGCAATTCATGGCGAATGCACTCCATTTGAAGATGTCATTGACGGGATTTTGTGCAGAATTCCATGGCAATGCAAGAGAATTGCTGTGCGTGAGCATCTCAAAAGCGCTTCCAGGAATTCAGGCTGAACAGGAAGCTCATTGCTGAAGAGTAATGAAACCAAACCTGAGAGAGATATGGAGGGTGCTTCTGGTGATGATTTCGAAGATCAGTCGGACCTGCAAGCATCTAAGAAAAGATACCATCGTCACACCGTCCAGCAAACACGGCAGCTGGAGATGTGGGTACATGAGCTTGAATTCTCGTCATTTACGGGTTTTTCCCACAGGTTCTTTAAGGAGTGTCCTCATCCCGATGAGAAACAAAGGCAAGAACTCGGCAGAGAGCTCGGACTTGAACCACGCCAGGTCAAGTTTTGGTTTCAGAATCGACGTACTCAGATGAAGGTGTTTGCCTTGCCATCAGGTGCTTTTTTTCTTGTTCAGAAGATGATCCATGATTGCAGGCTCATCACGAACGGGCAGACAATTCCATTTTAAGAGCTGAGAATGAGAACTTGCGAACTGAGAACATCGCATTGCGAGAGGCCCTGAAGGACGCGAGCTGTCCCAAATGTGGAGGGCAGCTTACGCCAGGAGAGATGTCTTTCACCGAGCAGCAGCTCCGGATTGAAAATGCTCGTCTGAGAGATGAGGTGAGCAATGTTATCCTGCCTGGTCGAAACGCTGAATTTCGTGTCTTTGATGCAGCTGAATAGAGTGTCGGCTTTGGTAGCGAAGTACATAACTCGATCGGCCATCCCGTTGAACATTCTCCCAGATTTTCCCTTCGATATCACTGCAACTGGAACGTCGGACTCCGTCGCGGTTCCATCCATTCTAGAAGTGGCTAGTCGACCGGGCGGCGTGACGGAATCCGAGAAACCAGTTATCGCAGAGCTTGCAATAGTTGCGATGGAAGAGCTGCTGCTGGTTGCAGCTGAAACAGACGGTGCACTGTGGAGTAGTGTGGATGGAACAAAAGAAGTTTTGAGTCAGGAGGAGTATTTCAGACAATTTCCAAGAGGTCTGGGGCCAAGGCTGATGGGAATGGAAACAGAAGCATCAAGAGAGACTGGTCTGGTCATGATGAATGCAGCGGGGCTGATTGATACCATCATGAACGTTGTGAGTACTTCCGAGTGTGTCTTTTTCGCAGTTTTTTAACCATTCCAAGGTTCTGCAGGGCAGATGGGTCGACATGTTTTCGAACATAGTGTCAAGAGCTTTTACTACGCAAGTTCTCACCACTGGCGTCGGCGGCAATTGGAACAACGCGCTGCAACTGGTGAGAAAGTCTTGACTTTTACATTTTGTTTTTTCGAGGCTGGAAACATCAAGCAAAACTGCCTGATAGTTGTATGCAGAATTGCAAATCCTTTCGCCTTTGGTTCCTACACGGGAGTTCTTCTTTCTCAGGTACTGCAAGCAGCATTCCGAACGCGTGTGGGCGATTGTTGATGTCTCTATCGACGGCCTTCGGGATAATCCGGCCCCGCAATTGCGGTGCAGGATGCGTCCTTCTGGTTTCTTCATCGAAGACTTGCAAAATGGATACTCAAAGGTTCGTCTTGCTATTCTCGAGCCTGTACAGTTTCATTCGTATGGTCTTCCTGTAGGTGACGGCAGTGCAACACATAGAAGCCGATCACCGCCAAACTGAAAACATATATCATGGGCTGATGTGCAGTGGTGCGGCCTTCGGCGCAAAGAGATGGCTCGCCATCTTGCAGCGTCAGTGCGAGAGGCTGGGAATCATGCTAACCAACAACATATCAGCTAGAGATCTGGGTGGTATGTTTGAATGCATTTGTCCTGCCACCTAAAGCTTTAAAGTGTTGCTTTTCCTTTTTCTTTCTTTTGGTTGCAGTCATTCCAAATGCAAATGGTCGGCGGAGCATGCTGTTCCTCGCCCAGCGCATGACGAGTAACTACTGCGCGGGTGTTAGTGCCTCGATTGTACACACATGGACCACGCTCTCTGGCGCCGGCGAAGAGGACATCCGCGTAATGACTCGTAAGAGCGTCAACAATCCAGGTGAACCTCCCGGCATTGTTCTCAGCGCTGCGACGTCCCTGTGGGTGCCGGTAAACTCGCAGCGCCTGTTCGAGTTCCTCCGGGACGAGAGGCTGCGAAGCGAGGTAAGCCCAGCTTCTTGTCCCTCATTACAAATGACATTTACGTTTCTAGTGGGATATCCTTTCAAACGGTGGTGCAGTCCAGGAGATAGCACGAGTTGCAACCGGCCAAGACCCCGGCTGCGTCGTCTCGCTCCTCCGCGTTGGTGTAAGCACACACTTTAAAAGCAGCAGCTTTGGACGACTACTAACCTTTTTTTTTTGGCCTCCTTTTTACTACGGCAGGCATTGAATACGTCGCAGAGCAACATGCTCATCTTGCAGGAGAGCTGTACCGATGCATCCGGTTCGCTCATAGTTTACGCTCCCGTAGATATTCCGGCGATGAATCTGGTGATGCAAGGAGGGGATCCAGCCACCGTGGCGCTGTTACCGTCAGGATTTGCCATCTCACCGGATGGAGCAGTATCTCAACGTACAACGCAAGAGGGTGGCGGTGCTGGCGGTGGCGGTGGTGCTGATCTAGCAGAGGCAAGCTCTTCTTCTAGCAGCGGCGCTCTCCTCACGGTGGCTTTCCAGATACTAGTCAGCAACGTCCCCACCGCCAAGCTAAACTTGGAGTCCGTGGCCACTGTCAACAGCCTCATCTCCAGCACCGTGCAACGCATCAAGACCGCTCTCGGCTGCTGCTAAGTTTCAGTCTCGAGCATGGATTGGACAGAGAAAGAGCGACAGTGGTTTCGATATAGCTTTCGGATTGGACAGAGAAAGAGCTAGTACAGGCATTACAGGCATGGAGAAGATCGCAGCTTTCAAGACAAACAGAGGAGGAGAGAACTCACAGGGAGAGATAGCAAACATCACGGGAAAGAAAAAGGACAGAGTCAAGAGCGCACCACAGACGATCCTTCCTCGCCTCTGGCCAGAATATTTCCATCGAGAAACTTCCGTTTTTCCAGACCAGGCAAGGCTAATGGTTCGGGTATTGACTCTCCTTTTTCTGATCCATCGTTCCTTTTTTTTTCATTTTTTTTTTTCATTTTTATCTGAGATATTACGGACTCATCAGCACATTTTTTTTTTCTCTACTGTTCAACGATAGCTTTGCTGTCTCTTTTAGAATTTTTGTTCGTCCCGTGCCTTGTATTTCAAAGAGGACCATGTGGGATAGTGTCAACCACAATAAAACAGCGCAAAGAGCCAGGAAGAAACAAATTTGATACACAGTCATGTTTGTTCTGCCATCCCTTTCCTGTCTGTCTTCTGATCTTCCTCTTCTTCTTCCTTACAAAGCTCCAAAAGCTCGATCCAAGTAAATCGTCCCGTTTGTTCCTGCGTTTGAGGAGAACTTTAACCAAACTTTTACTACTCGAGAGAGATCAAACCAAATGAGCTTTGGTGCGCTGTAACTTCACAAAGTACCCCTACAAGAAGAATCCGATCCCATATATTTGGTTGTTCTTCTGCCCCCTCCAGTGAATACGGGGAATTAAATTTATCGGTTCTCCCATCCCTTTCCGAGTGGATCACTGGAACCTCCCTATTGAAAAGATTTGATCAGTCCTAGATAGAACTCGTCGTCTCGGGAATCTAATTTTTTTAAGCTCAAACGGGTACCTTTGTATATGATTTGTTCCTCTTTCTTTTTGTTCTTTAGCGTCCTCCTCCAGCAAATACCATATTAAAAATTGTTTCGACTGTGGCAATTCACAATCACTCTTTTTTTTCTTGTTGTGTTTTAAAAAAGAAAGTACCTTCGTCCGGAGGAAGGTTGGGCTGATCCGCCAAAACAGTTTGCATTGCAACAATATCATTTGCCTTTGTGTCGTAAGTCAGACTGGAAATAATATCGGCTTTGAGAGCATATCTGCAAAGTACTCGATTAGAACATTTCCTGAAGAAAAAAAAACAAGTATTTTGGCAACCCAGGCAAACTTGCCAAAAAAAAAAAACCGAAGAAAAATTGAAAATTGAGGAGCTTACTCGTCTCTGTGCATGGCGTACAAGTCTTTGAGTCCACTGACGCAATCTTCTAGACTGGGCCGGGAACCAAAACGCTGCTGGACCTGCTGCCTTGTAGGCTTGGGCTTCTCGTTCTTCAAAAGATTGGCCGCGTCTCGCCACAGCTTCTCAAAATCTTTGCAAACATCCTCCAGATCCAGCCTTGAATGACAAAAAACAGCAAAAATATCGATCGGACACACAGACAAGAGCAAATCACTTACAGTGTTTCACGCATGATGGACAAGATTTTCTCCAGCGACTCGGCTTGTTTCCCGACGAGGTCATCCCTCCCTTCCAATTCCTCAAAACAATCCCTGGACAGGAGAAGCTATGGAGAAAATCAACCCCCGAGAGAGAGGAAGAAATCTAAAACCATACCGGGAAACGCTGGATCACAGCCGCCGCATTGGAGAAGAGACCCAGCAACTTACCTTGCGAGGTATTCCATCGCGCCACACATTCGTTGGCTCTCTTGTATCGCTGCTCATATTTTTTCACGAGCCTCTCCATTAGGGCAAATGTAAACTAAACTAATATTAACATAGATAATAATTAATGAACTACATTAGATTTCTAGCACCTTAACAACTTCCACCATCGAAGGTCTTTGGCTTTGCTCCACTTTCGTGCACCACAATCCAATTTGGATCAACCTCTCTATTTTGCTTCTCTTGGTCCTATCCATGCCTTGATCTATCACCACCTCAAGCGTGCTTGATACATTTTTCCTGCTCATCCTCTCATCCACGGCACTGAGGCCTGTGATGATCTCCAAAACCACGATCCCAAAGCTGTAGACATCCAGTGCCTTTGTAACTTTCGTTTGTGTCAGCCACTCTGGAGCCATGTATCCTGGAGTTCCCTTGATCGCAGTCACCGCATTGTCTGTTCTACCATCGCCTCCGAGAATCCTGGACAGTCCAAAGTCAGAGATCTTTGCCGTGAAGCTCTCGTCCAGGAGTACGTTCTGAGGCTTGATGTCGAGGTGCAGCACTGTGCTGCTGCATTCTTCGTGAAGATATGCAAGGCCCCTGGCTATGTCCTGAACTATCGAAAACCTCCGGTTCCAATCCAAGCTCTTCGCTTTGCTGCTGTCGAAGAGCCACCTATCGAGCGAGCCATTGTGGACGTAGTCGTAAACCAGGAAGTGGTGTGGTTTTTGAGAGCAGTAGCCTCTCAGGGTGACCAAGTTTCTGTGATGGATGTTGCAAATGGCTCTCACCTCCGCCTTGAACTGCTTCTCGCCTTGGTTTGAATCGTCAAGGAGCTTGACAGCAATCCTGGATCCATCCGACAGAGATCCTTCGAAAACTGTGCCGAATCCTCCACTGCCAATCCTCTTGCTGAAGTTTCTCGTGGCCATTTCCAGCTCCCTCAAGTTGAAAGGACGTGGAGCTTGTGCAGCACCAGAGACTATAGCCTGCGAGCTCTGTCGACGGCTTTTGAAGTAGAAATCAACCTTGTTCTTCCAATAAGCAACCGCTGAGACGATGACTGTCACTGTGAGCGCAGCAATCCCTAGGACTGCCGTTATAAGAACTCCGGTTTTGCTATGGTTGGCGTTGCGTACTACCAACTTAGACGTCCCGGTTTTCACCTTGATAAATGCCGAGAACGCTGGAGCTCTTGTCACGTTGAGTGTGTAAACTTCCGTGAGATGAAAGCACGTCCTATTGTTGTCCTCGAAAAGAACTGCCTTGCACGAACTATTCGTCAAGCACGTCTCCAGGCAGTCCGCCTGTGACAAGATAGCTCCTTGCATGAACTTGAGCGGCAAGTAGTCGTAGAACTTATCCCCTGCCACCAACCTGTACTCCATAGCTAAGTCCCCTTCATGAGAAAGACGGCAACCAAGCGTGCCGTCCAAAGAATCCACTGGCTCCAAGTAAGTTTGCGTGCCTTTGTCAGACTTCAAGCCTATGCAATGGCACTCGCCTTCCCTGGTCATACTGTATCTTCCGCAGACCCCCGGATAAGAGAGATCCCAGCCAATCCAGCCATTGAAGAACTTGGTCAGATCGAGGATGTCCCAGTCGATGTCCGCAACCACTTCTCCAGTAGAGAAGAGCTGTATTCTCCTCACACTGTAGACTATGCTCAGTGCTACCGACTGAATAACTGTCATTTTCCTGTTGTAGACATTGAAGCTCGAAAAGTTGACGCCAACAAAACCAATCTCTTGGTCGAACTTCCACACTCCATAGCGCTGCAGAGGCGACTGAGCGGACAAGACCAATGCGTAAGGTTGTACTTCGAATGAAAAGTATCCTTCACCTGTTCCACCGGGACTACTGGAAACTAGTTTCATCCCCGTTTTTATCAGCTGGTGAGGTACAAGAGTATCCGTAGGATGATCAAAGCTTTGCCACACAACCTGGTCATCTTCCCTGTAAAGAACAAGGTTTCCAGTTTGATTCAGCCGCATGCCTGCCACACCAAGTCCAGACGTTTTAGTCGACCAGCTTTCGGTGCCGTCAGGATTATAGAGTACCAGGTTTCCATCGACTTGGAGCTTCAAACTTGCACCGAGAGGCACCGGCCTTCCGTTGTTTGCTTTCCACACTGCGCTGGTATGATTTTCACCGCCTGCTTTTACGTAATACACCGCCAAGTAGAAGAGACCTGTTTTGCTGCTAGTAAAACCCGCAGCGAAGGCACGCTTGGATAAATTCTGGCAGAGAAACGGATGGAGGTCCCCGTTGAGCGTCCAGTTGAAGTTCGAGTCAACAGCAATCTCAGGATTGCCTGGAAACCCGATGTCGAGGAGACATTTGCACGAGGGGCAGAAGCAGAGAAGTATGACAAGCAGAAGCTCGATGGGTGCGTCGAACATCCCTGTTAAAATCCCAGCGTCAGTGCCATGTATTGATTTAGTTGGCTCGAGTTTGTCGCTTACGAAGAGTTTCAGCCGGCGGGCTGCCCATGGCATAGCAACTGGGGTAAGGCAAGTGCCGGCTATATGCTTCACCAAGTGTTTAGACGCAGGCAACGCCAAATGCCTTCTCTAAAATTAAACAATATGAAAATCAGAAACCAGCTAGCAAGGAATATTTCTTTTTCTTTTCTCTTTCCTCTCTTTATTTCTGTTCTTTTTGTTTTTTGCAAAATCTATAAGGCATACCTGATAAATTATTCTGTAGCCGAGAACGAGACGATGTATCATCCCAGCCAGCCGGACTGGGCGTTTAAGGTTAATATATAGCAATATGACTGTCAGTACGTCGAAGCAGGCGAGAAAACTATGGAAAGTGAACAAAACTTTCAAGAAATACCAGATGTTCCATCGTCGTCAGAGATCCTCAAACTGAAACTGATTAGCATATTCGAAAAGAGTTTATTTGCCTTGTCTCGATTTCCTCCGAGACCAGCGAGCTTTGAGTTTGAGATTCTCAATCATCCTCCAGACCCAGTAAGTTCTTCCTTTGCACCAATTTGCTACTTTTTAAGTTCATCCTTGTAACAACCGAGGAGTTAAGAAAAAAGACCTGAAGCTTAAACCATCGAGCCCTAAGATTTTACCCAATTACTTTCGGAGGGAAATTCAATTCCAAGAACTCATGAGATTACACCGCTACAGCGCACACAAATTCTATCCCACAATGTACAGCTGCAGCTAAAGAAGTGTTCAAGCAAATCTATAAGGGTGGTGGATATATTCAGAATATATTTGCATTTTTAGGATATTCTACCATCTAATGGTTGTCATTCATTTAGATTAATTTTGCATTTATAATTTATAAATTTTCCTAAAAACTTTTTAGTATATTATTTTTATTTAACTATTTAAGGCTAATATAAATAGGTACTTCCACTCAATAAATAAAATAATCATAAGCAATAATAACATACTTATTGCTAGCAATTGATCATGGAAAAGGTCCCATAAGGTCAAATGCCACTAACTCAAACGGACGAAAAATTGTAATCAACTCTAACCATTCTTCTGTAGCACAAGGGGGAGTATTATGAGCTTCACACCAAACGCAGCTACGCAGCTACTGGATAACATCATGTTACATCTTTAGCCAATAGAAAGACCTGCGCAATGTCTTAGTCATATGATGATGTCCCATATGCTCGCCTAAAACAGGAGAATCATGATAGGCATGGAGAAACTATAGAATAAAGATGGAAGGCACCACCAGCCGCAAATGATCATCAGAATCCATCCCCACAAAATAAAAAAGGCTGTTTTCAAGATGATATTGAGAATGTAAATGCCGGAATGGCAAGTTATCAACAAGTGATGCAGGATTCTCAAACCCATCCTGAAGCCTTCAAATCCATGGTTCAATTTTTTGAGCCTTGTGAACCTCATCAAGAAAAAGGTAAATCTTGCTCTACATCTTGTGGACACTGAAGGTCAAGTACAACTACCACCAATGGCACAAAATCCTTGTCTAGAAATCCACAAATGTTGGAATAACATGCTTATCAAAAACATGAGAAGACAGTGAAGAAGAAAGAGGAGCTCGAGAAAGGGCATCAGCATCAACTATAAAACTTTAAGAGCGATGAAAAACATTAAAATCATATATCTAAAGTTTCAAAGCCCACCAAGTAGTATGACTAATCAAGTTTTTTCATTTCAATAATGAAGTAATGGCAGCATGATTTCCTTCTAGTAACATCCAAGAACCACGTAGATATACATGAAGTTTCTTGAAACCCCAAATTACTGCTAAACACTCCTTTATCATCAAATAGTTCACCTCTACTAATTGTAATATATGGTTGATGTATACAATAGGATGGCACTGACGAGGCATACTCGGGCTCTCTTGCATTAGCACACTTCCAAGACTAATATTAAAAGCATCTATGCACAAAATGAAAAGTCGAGTATAGTCAGGATATGCCAAAACCGGAGGAGTCGTCAATAGCTCTTTGAAATCTATGAACTCCCACTCACAGTCCATAGACTAAATGAAGGATTACATTAAGGGCTTTAGCAATGCTTGCAATAGTGCAATGTGATCAGAAAGATGATTCACAAAACAATCGAGATACTGCACTTTGCCCAAAAAGCACTGTACATTATTCACACACTTCAGAGTAGGAAACTCTAGAACAGCCATAAGTTTGTCATGATCAACTTGCAAACCTTCACGAAAAATATGGTATCTAACATAAGTTGTGTCCTTGGATCCAAATACGTATTTTGACCACTTTAACTTTAAACTAATGTTCTGTAATTAATCCAATACCTTACAAAAATCACAAATATGTTCTTCCCACGTCCCCTCCGAACAGATCAAGACATTATCAATGAAGTCAGTGTAAGCAACCAAAGAGAACGACTCGAGAGACGGTCCATGGGGTTCAAATATAGAGGGAAAGGGCCTATGAATAAGAGTGCACTTCTTTTTCCAATCGGTTAAGGGTTTTGGGATATTTGGGGTTAAACGTCCTTGGGTGTGAATAGTACTGGGTTGGGTGACCTCCCGGGAAGTCCAAACTCAGGAGCTTACAGTCAGCAGTCACCTCTAGTATATTACAAAAAACCTTGTCTATCATCCACTAAAAAGTCATTGGAGCATTGGTCATACCAAACAGCATCACCAAAAATTCATACAAACCAAATGGTATATGAAAAACAGTCTTAAGAATATTTTCTTTGGCCATAAATACTTGTTAGTACCCAGAAGCAAGATCTAGCTTAGTTAACCAATGACTTCTCCCCAGATGATCCAAGAGATTAACAGTGTGAGGAAGAGGGTACACATCATGGATTGTCACTTCATTTAACAGACGATAGTTGATGTAGAAACAAATACTCTCACTAAACTTTGTCACAAGATGAGGTTCACATGCTCAAGGACTTTGCGACTTTTAAATAACACCCTTTTTTAACTGTAAGCTCCTGAGTTTGGACTTCCTGGGAGGTCACCCAGCACAGTACTATTCAAACCCAAAAACATTTAACCCCAAATATCCTAAGACCCTTAACCAATTGGAAAAAAAAAGTGCACTTTTGTTCATAAGCCCTTTCCTTCTATATTTGAACCCTTATAGATCGCCTTTCGAGTTGTTCTCTTTGGTTGCTTACAATTCACCACGCTTCCCTGCAAGTTCACACTCTTGTGAATGGAAGCTGAGAGCTGCAGCTCTCCTGAAAGCCCCGCTCTCTTGACACCCTACCCCTCGGGTCGAGCCTAGTGGGAGCAAACTAGACCAGCCAAATGTCAATCAACATGTGGTGTGATTCCCCTAGCCAACCAACAGAGTCGGACCCGAGACCCCTTTAATACCAAATGTAAGCTCCTGAGCTTGGACTTCCTAGGAGGTCACCCAGCTCAGTACTATTCAAACCCAAAAACACTTAACCCTAAATATCCTAAGACCCTTAACCGATTGGAAAAGAAGGTGCACTCTTGTTCATGGGCCCTTTCCCTCTATATTTGAACCCTTATGGATCGCGTCTCAAATCGTTCTCTTTGCTTGCTTACACTAACATCTCTTTGACATTTACATGTAAAATCTTGATCTCTTTGGGTGATCAATGACGAACAGGAACCATGATTAAACAAGCATCTCTTGTTAGAATTAGATGACATATGGCAATTTTGGCCCCAGATGATAAGTCAAATTCAAAAAGATCAGCATACTCTTTCATGAGCTGGTCAACTGCTACAACATAAAAGCCATCGAAAGGATCGGAAAAGGGAAGAGCAAAACAAGATGGAAACATAGGAGGAAGTAATAGGGAAACAAAAGTAATAAAAGCAAAGGTAAAAACAAAAGGGCAAAAAAGTATGAAAGTAAGAGGAATGGATGAAATATAAGGAGTATGAGATAAGGGGGAGAAGCCTCAAAGTTACACTTAGCATTATTGCTACAACTAATTTATACCAAGGATGAGGTCAAAAGCTTAATTTAGTATCACCCACAATGAGTACAATTCAAGCTTGAGATTGCCCACACGCACAACTAGGTCTACCTCATCCCGTGCATATGCATGTAATGAAAACTAACTCCACCTCATGACACGAATAGAAGATAAACTTGAACTTGTAACAACCAATATGGAGAGAATAATAAAAGATCTCTTATTATAAAAATGAGTTTGGAAAGTAAACATTGGATGAACTGGTGCTGAATGAACCACTTGATGATACTCTTGAAATAAAGATGGAAGGGTCATTGACTTATTTGTGCAAGATCCCTCCATTACTTGTGCGACTCTTCGTTTCCCAAATGCATCTCGGTGTCCAAACTTTCCATACAACAACACCAATAGAATGTTGTTGATACCAAGATCTCCACGCAGAAAATAAAGGCCATCAATTCGGAAAATGCCAACATTGCCGATAGGTGTGACCAACTTCATCATATGTCCAATAGTGAACATCATGGCCATGACCATATCCTCGCCTTTGTCCTTGAACTCGAGCAATAGCAGCATCAACTTCCATTGGAACAAGACCATCTCCCACAAAAAGTGGAGCTGAAAGACGTGTAACGAAAAGTGGAAGAAGAGATATCTCATAATGTTGTGCCAAGAGAAGGGCATTGTCAAAGTGGTTGAAGCATGTGCATACACAAGTTCTACAACATTTTGACGAAGTGCTGGCCAAAACATTCTCAATTTGATCCGTTCTTACATATTTGGCTCCGCATGAAGCAAGAGGCTTCAAAAACAAATGCCAAATTGCATTATTGACTCTGATAGCCCTTGACGAAGATGATGCAATTGTTGTAAGGCATTATTATAATCGTCAATATGTTCGAATACGCATTTGAAGACATCCGGGAGAAGACTTTAATGCCTATGAATAACTACACTCAAACTATTGTACAATTGCAATGCCGTCCCTTGGAAATACGTGGGAAACTCATATAAACATCGAGTATTATCCCAAAAATGATATGTAATAATTACTGTAAAGTGATTGAATAAATAGTACACATCATCCCCAGGATTCTCATGAAAGAACTCCAACCGAATGCAAAGATTGGCATCAAAAGCAGAAGGAATACTACTATCAATTGAGTTTGGTTGTTCAATTGCAAGCACATAGCATCAAGCAATTGTACCAACTACTACTTCAAAGTCAAAGGAGGAGGAAATTGTTACTCTGCCATGAAGATGAATGAAAAGGAAAGAGCAAAAGAAAAAAATTAAAAAAGTTAAATAGAAAAGGAGATTCAAACAATGCAAAAGCTAGATCTAAACAAAAATCTTAAATCCAAACACTCCTTAGGGACAATTAAAGATACTCTTGACCTCCACTAATGTGATATAGAAAGGGAATACAGAAAATGTGCATATTAATTACCCCAAAAACCCTAGCTCATATACAGAAGCGAGTGGTTCAAATTGAAACCAATCCGACAGCTACCAAAATTCCACTATGTTAATATTAGTATATGGCATCATAACTATACACTTGGTCTTCACACTTCTAAATTAATAAACAATAATAACACTACTATTTAGAAAATCATGCATGTATACTTTTAACCACTGATACTTAGATTTGATACCTTAACTAAAATTATACCAAGACAAATTATACACATATGATAAATTATTGTATGACAAATTCGTTTTTATAAGTTTTTGTACAATTTGTAATTATAAAACAAATTTAACAGAACTGAAATTAGAGTTGAACCTCAGTCTAGATTTTGGACCACTTATTTTGTGGGGATGTTGCTTTGGCCTTCAAGAACAAGGACTCTTCAGGAATCCTTCTTAGATAAATTCTCCTACCAGATATCCAGTGGGCCAACTCAGCAAAAAATGACATTAATTTATGTACAGGAATTGTGTTTAGGTTGGCTGGACAGTGGGAGTGTTGGGCAAGTGCCATTGTAAGGGTAAAATGGAAGTGGGAACACGGCATACCAAAGCACTAATATTTATAAGTGTCAAAGCCAAAATGATCACAATATTAAAAGTGAAGATAATAAATGTTTTTTCCTAAGTGTTGTTCTTTATATATCAGTGATGAAGTCTTCCAAAAGCTGGCTTCCATATATGCTTAGCTTGCCTTTACTCTAGAGACAATTGCCATGAGTAGCAACTAGTGAGTAAATTGGAAGCTTTGATATATCAATAACAACAACTAAAGCAGATAGAATGAGTTCGTGGAGGTTATACTCTTGGAAGTTGTCCCCTCACTCAGCTCTGTCATTTCCACAAATGCATTCAGCATGTTGGCAAGATCAAGGATTTAAAAGAGCCAATAGTTATTGTGCCTGCAAGTTAAATACACTACATAGGACAAAAATCATCTTGCAAAGCATCTAGTTGTTTGCATAATTCCCACAAGTACTTCATCCTTTATAGAGCTCACTTTGTTATCGTTACAGAAGTTTATATTTTATTGGTGGAAATGGAATATGACACAAGAAAAATATTTAAGTGATGAATCTATCCTAAATGCAATATAGTGCATGTGGTGATGCTCCGTGGTTCGAGTGCAGAATCAGTGCTACTTACAACGATTTGGTGGCGTGCCAGTTGATGGCTCCCTCGATCTAAGTTTCACCACCTGCATGTGTGTGGAGAAATGGTGTTGTGACTCGAAATATTTGGTCACAGTGAGCAGCTACTCAGTGTGGCCGGATCTCATCATGGGTGTCGTATGATGCCGTGTTCGACTGTCACCGAGCAGGGAGCTCCTGTTTTTAAATCAACTGGATATCTTGGTGGAGTTGTGGTGGCTCCTCAGCTTGGGCTCTACCAAGAAGGAAGGGTGACAACGAGCAAGTGCAGGGAATTGGAGCTCACGCCCATTGCAGAAGTGCTGGAGGAACTGCAGACATCGGACTACAAGAGTGAGTTCGTAATTATTGCTCTTTTGGTAATTTGCAAGCACTTGTATTTTAGATGAGACGGATATGATTATGGCTCTCAAAAGCCACCAGCAGATGCTGCTGGAGTTTGCTCCCGTCTCCTGGAAGCTGCCGGAGGAAGAATGGATGGATACTCATCCCCTGGAAGGTTTGTGCAATGCGTCTTCGTTTTACCTGTTCTTGAATGTTTTTTCTGAATATGGTACAGAGTTTGCCGAGGCTGCAAAGTCTATAAAGACTAGACCGTTGAGAGCTGGGAAAGCTCCTAGAGGGAAGTTGCTGTCGAGACAAGAGTTGAAGGCGACAGAAGAGTTGGAGGCGAGAAAAGTATTGGCAATGAGAAAACAAATGGTGAAGACAGTTTATGGATGAGAAATTGTTGTGGAGATAGATAATTAGTTTTCTGGTGTACGCTTTAGAAATAAGAACACTATAGATGTCTTGAGAAAGATAAAGCTAAGTATTTATTTTGTTTACCCCTTGAAGCTTTGTGAATCTTGGTTGCTCAACTGGCCGGCAGAAAAATCATACCAGGTCCGATAGCCTCGAAATTGATCACTGCACCTGTTTGATCACCACTTATGAGTTCGTAATGAAACCAGAAGAGGCCTGGAAAGCTCCCAGCACTATCCTGACCGCTTAAGCAACAAGATCCGAATTGGACTTACAGGAGTTTAGCCGGAATCAACAATGTAGCGTAGAACTAGCATTGACGCTCTGACCACGAGATAGATCTAGTTTGTGAAACAAACGTGTCGCGAAACAAGCAAAGTATTACCAACGCACGAGGCACAGTCCCCAGCACTGGGCGATCCCAAGGGAGAGTCGAAATGGCCACACTGGCTGTAGCATTGTGTGCAGAAACTCTAGATTAAAATAAAAACCATAAGAATCTACAAAGAACGCCAGAGAGAAGAGAAGAAAGTTCTTACCTCACAGCAACATTCGTATGATTTCTGTACGCGGGCGCATGGCGAAATTTTAACTAAAAAAAAGAAAGAAACTGGTGAAATTGAAAGCATGGAGGCCACGTGGATCAGGTTGCAGGAGGACAGGAACGGGAAGGCGCTGCTCTTCCCTCTGCACAAATCCAAACACCTCATGCTGGATGGCATTGCAGCGACCCGTGCACGCTCCGTGCCGCTGACTTGGCGCAGGGCAACTCGGTCATGTCCCTGGATCAGATCACCTCGTTGCTCTCCTTGCAGCCAAATCACTCACAGCTGGGCGACGGCCTCTCGCAGCAAACCCCTCTTGTCATCACTGGCAAGCGCCATCGCAGCGAGACGGACACATTCCACAAAACGAAAGTGGGCAAAGCGTTTGCCCGAATGGAAGCCAGGGAGCAGGAACTCGATCGTCGCCATCGGATGGATGTGGCTAGAAGTAACGCCATGAAGGAGGACTTGTACCAGAACAATAAGGAACATGACTATAGGTTGGTGTTTAACAAACCGCCGAACGTCACGTACGCACCTCTTCTGCAAGAAAAGATGGGGAGCATGATCGGCTCGGTGCATCTCGTCTCTCGCAGATTGTCTCAGCCGCCGGGGATTGAAAGCCGACTCTCATCAGGCCGAATGGAACCTGTTGGACAGCGCTCGGGTGTGTTGTGCCAGCGTCCAACAACAGCAGAGGCGGCCAAGCCGACAATGCCACCATGATCATCATGGTCAAGTTTGGCGACGCTCCATGCTTCGAGTGCAGGATCAGTGCTACTTACAATGATTCTGTGGCGTGCCTGGAGCCAGTCGATGGCTCCCTCAATCTAAGCTTTGCCACCTTCATGGCTGTGAAGCGATGGCTTTGCAGCTGGAAATATTTGGTCACAGTGAGCAGCTACTCAGTGTGGCCGGATCTCATCATGGGCGTCGTAGTTGGCCAGGGGGTGATGATGCCGTGTTCAGCTGTCACTGAGCTGGGAGCTCCTGTTTTTCTTTCTACTGGATTTCTTGTTGGAGTTGTGGTGGCTCCTCAGCTTGGGTAATACCAAGAAGCGGTTACAACGAGCAAGGGCAGGGAATTGGAGCTCGTGCCCATTGCAGAGGTGCTGGAGAAAATGGGGAAATCGAACTACAAGAGTTACCTTGAGCGTGAGTTTTGTAGTCAGTCACGTCTCTCTGTAGATCCTTCATAATTTGAAAGCGCTCTTGTTGTTTAGGTGAGACTGATATGATGATGGCTCTCGAAAGTTGCGAGCAGATGCTGGTGGAGTTTTCTCCCATCACCTGGAAGACACCAGAAAGAGGAATGTGGATAATCATCCTCTGGAAGGTTTGTGCAATGTTGCGTGTTCTTGAAAGCTTTTGCGATTTTTCTCTTTGGTACAGAGTTTGCCAAGGCTGCAAAGCATGTGAAGATTAGACCGCTGAGACCCGGGAAATGCCCCAGAACGAAGTTGCCGACAAAAAAAGAGCTAGAGGAGTTTCAGGCCGGAAAAGTGTTGGAGGCGAGAAAAGTATTGGAGGCCAGAAAAGAAATGGCAACACTAAATTAAGATAAACATAAAATAAATCTTTTCAAACATTGAGAGAGACTTCATTCCAATAAAGGTGCTTGTGCATTTTCATCAAACCAAGTTTGCATTTCTATCGTTACATCAATTTAATTTTAAGAAAATTGCCAAAAGTTGAGGACTTTCCTGAATATCAAAACCTCATGCATAATGCTTTCTTAATGCACCCGAAAAATAAGTATATACTAATAACATCTGGGGACTTGCTAAATCGTTAATAAATATATATTAAGACCATAAAGGTTCATATGAACTATTAGTTCAAGTTCCTGTCTTATGTCTTACATATAACTCTTATTATTTTTGCAATTTTTTTGAGGATTTCTACAGAAAGGTAGATGATAATAAAGTAAAGGTTCTTATTCTGAGATCATGTACACTTGTTGCCTCCATCGAGGAGAGAACCATATTGCTCAAAGCACTCAAAGTAATCCAGTGCTGATGAAAGAGCTTAATCCTTTTTGTCTTATTGGCATGTTTATGAGAAGTATGTCTGGTTGATGTGGAGAATGAAGTGAATTTTGACCAAATGCACAGGTCTAATAAGTTTTACTTTTTCCCTTGGCTAACTCAACATTCATCTAAAAACCTCTTGTTCATCCATTTTTTAACAATGTGAATCCCAACAATGATTATCCACCTTAGTGTGAGTTTTGTGAGCATTATGATCATGACGAGGAATATTGTAGAGCAAAGCAAGTTTATCTAGCATAGGGAAACCGTGCTATTGCTTCCACACGTGCTCCTCAAGGTTCTTCAGCACAAACCTCTCCCAAATAAAACACAGTTTGTCCAGAAATAAGCTTTGTCATCATCCACACAAAAGGAAAAGGAAAAGCTCTAGCAGCCTCAATGATCCTTGCCTACATTTTTGGGCCATGTAACTTCATGGATGATCACATTGGTGTCAACAAGAATGAGGAGCGGATTGCTGGCTCACATATGTGTATATATAAGTCCAGGATTGGGCATTAGGGATTCAATCAAGATAACATAGTATCATAGCAGTGATCCAATCAACCTGTCACAAAGCAACATAAAGAGTCTTTAGATAAAGAGTTTATACCCAAAGCCATGATTATGATTTTTAGAAGTACATAGGTTTATACTATTTTCAACCATTCTATTGGTCCAAATGACTATATTAGTTGTGGGAATTTTCTGAATTCTTTCACATCTCTAATTTGAATATCTTGGAACATGTATCTTTTGAGTGGGGCTAAATTATCCTCAATTTTGATGATTAAGAACATATATACCACATTTTGAGTATTGTTTGGTATCAAAGAGCATTATTGTTCTGTTGACAAGGATTGTTGAAACAGATTATCAAAAAGAATGTTGCCAAAGATTGTTAGATTGTCAATTTGTCAAACTTTTTGTTGATCAATATCGTTAAAGTAAATGTCAGGTTGTTGATTTTGCTAAACACTTTTGTCAGCTACTCACATATGATTTTTTTTTATTTAAAGGATTGTTAACATTTTGATTTTGTTAAACTTCCTTGTTAGAATATCAATTTTGTTGAGCTTCCTTGTCAGAATGTCAATTTTGTTGAGCTCTTTAGTTAGCTACTCTTATGTGGTTTGATATGAAGGATTATTGATATATAATTTTGTTGAGCATCTTTGTTGGAATGTTGATTGTATTAAGCTCTTTTGTTAAAACATAGGTTTTGTTGAGCTCTCTTGCTAGAATGTTGATTTTTTTAAGCTCATTCATTAATTATTTTATTTATCAATGTTGTTATTGTTGGAGTGAGTTTTATTGTGCCTTTGTTTGTGTGGTCAATGCTTAATATTGATAGTGTGGTAAACAGTCAACATGGCCAACAGACTTAGTGACTTATGATGGTCACTTCTGTACAAAGCATTTCTAAATATGGGAAAATAAATCTTTCCTGATAAGTTGAGGTTACCTTCTATTACTAATATTAATGAGTATATGGCCTGGCTCAAGAAAGATATTTATGTTTGTTCTACTTTATTGTTAACTCTTCAAAATAATATCTATATTAATGATTTATCCCATCCTTCTGCTACTGTTCTTTAGTCATATCTTCATGATACTTTTAGTTAGAATATTGATACAGAGATTCTTTATTTGAAAGAGCAATTTAAATCCCTCAAATATATTTTTGGCATTGATCTTGAGTGACATATTAAACATTTTAAGGATAAATAGGCATGATTTTTACCCTAAAAGATCACTTACTTCAGTTTTTGATTATTCTTCCTTTAGAGTATTTTAATGTGGTTACTATCATGGTTATGATAGTGTACTTTTAAAATTCCAGAATTATTATTTTCTTTAGTATCTTCCTTCGACATTTCTACTCTAGCACTTTACTTTCTACTGGTGCTTATATTTCAAATAATCAATTCTCTTTTACACAAGATTCATTTTATTTCTATGGTCATTCCAACATTCTAGTCTTAATGGACAACAATAACAGACATATGCTACTCTCGATGATTCATCCTCTTATATTTTGTCTTCTATTGAGGATTTTTAACACAGATATGCTCATGTTATTAGCACTTTGTCAACTATTAATTCTTATTTTACTCTATCATTGCCTCTGATGCCACATAGCAGAAGGTGACTCATTTTGTCAAAAGCATTTTTCATGTTCCATCACTTTATCTTTTGTTTATTACTCATATTGATATTGTGATATGGGTATTTTACCAACTTTTGATTCTTGTGGACTCTTTTACTTTACATGTTCATCTTTTGTCATATACTCATGACAAAATCACCTTTATATCCTTGATATTTCACAAGTTAGTCTGCGATCACTACTTCTAGTACTTATAACTTATAGCATTCTAGGCTTGGTCATCCTTCATTTAAAAGATATAGAGTATACTTTTGAAGTGGTTGAAGATACAAATTCAAATCTTTATTTTAAAAGGACACCATTCTCCTTTGTGCATATTGCTCTTTATGTTAACAATACTTTAGCATAAATAAGAGAAGTGTCCAGCAAGTGAAGATTGATGAACACCCAATGAAAGATGCCATTTAGTTTCTCCACCCTAGAATCATGAAAATGCTCTAACTTAGAAGGGTAATTCTTCCATCATTAGTACCTTGCTCAATCAAGTCATAGTAGTTTACATAATTTCATCAGCTCTTCTATGATAGACTAAAATATAAGCAATCTTCAATCTCAAGGTGCTTCTATGGACCAGTGTGTAACACTCCCTATAGACATGAGTCTTTAGGGCTGCTGCTGGTAACAGAGATATTAACATTAGATATTGATTACAAACGAATTAAGCTGAAAAATATTCTAAAATATATAAGAATATTTTTGATATACACCTAGTGTATTAAATATATTAAGATATTTCTTAAATATTATCCATCCGATATTCTCCATAATTTCAAATTTTTTATTACAGATTAATTTTTTTATGTTAATGATACAGTTTTCTATTATATTTTGATTTTTTTCTAATAGGATCTGTCAGAAATCTAAATGAAAATTTCACAAAATAATATATAACTTATTAATAGTGTAAGTGTTTAGTTTCCATATTACCTTTAAATTTATTAATTGTGGGAATATATGGAATGGAGAAAACGTGCATATTGGGTTTTTCTCACACATCAATGTCTATCAAAAGCAGTGTGTTTTGGCAGAGATTCCCTGGTTTTGTCCATGGACACATAACCACCACAAGAGCTTGATCTTCATGTATTTTATTTCTCTAAGAAGAACATCAAGCCATGACAAAACAAGATGTGAAGATGCTCTGAAGCTTCTGCATGACCAATCATGAATTTATTTTGCAAGGATGCCAATTTCTGCCGTAAGTCAGCAACCACACGATCCAGCCCAGCATTCCACAACGACGAGATTATAGAGAAAAAAAAGAAAAAATATTCGAAAATGAGTTGGAAAAAGGAGATTTGTGGTTCGTACGGATGCGTAACCCGGTTCGTACCGACCCCCGCACGCCGACGTGTCGGTGGCTGGCCACCAGTTAGGCTTGAGCTGTCTTTTTTAAAAACTCCCCTCGTTCCAATGTCACTTTCTTCCTCTTTCGGCCTTCTCTCACTGGGTTTTCTTGGCCCTCCTTGAGCTCGCGGAGAGCGCGTGGGCGAGAGTTCCTCCATCTCGTCTCTCCCCGGGAGTGGCAATGTGATGGGCGATCGCGAGCGAGGGCTCCATCCACATTTCTCGCCTTCTCTAGCTCGCCCGAGCTCGCTGTGAGCACTCTGCTTGAGTCCGAGAGAGAAGCCGCGAAGCAAAGGAGGGATTCTAGCTGAGAGATGGTGGATGTGGTGTGTGATCGCGAGCTGGGGAGCCGACCCACGACGAGAACAACGACATTGCTATCGTCAGGCTCTACTTCTTCTTCCTTTTCTTCCCCTTCTTCCCTGAGCGGGCGAGCGATGGAGAATCGGCCCCCGACTGTGATCTCCGTCCTGGCATCGCTGCTCGAGAGAGTGGTGGCGCGCAACCACAGGCATTTGGGCGGGGGGGCGACCAAGCTCACGGTTTTCCATGGATTGAGGGCGCCCTCCATCAGCATCGAGAAGTACCTGGAGAGGATTTTCAAGTACGCCAACTGTAGCCCAGCGTGCTTCGTCGTCGCCTACGCGTACATGGATCGATTCATCCACCAGCAGCCGGATGTTCCAATCACCTCACTCAACGTCCATCGCCTCCTCATCACCAGCGTCATGGTGGCCGCAAAGTTCCTCGATGATGCGTAAGCTCTCTTTCCTCCTCTCTAGTAGGAGTTTAGTGTGATTTTCGGGTTTCTTGAGCTTTTCTGGAACTTTTGGTTCTTCGATCAATGCTTTTGGGATTCTTGGCTGAAAAGTTTGTGGCTCTTGCTTCAGGTACTATAACAATGCGTACTACGCCAAAGTCGGGGGAGTGAGCACGCTGGAGATGAATCGCCTGGAGCTCCAGTTCCTCTTTCGTCTCGACTTTCGCCTCCAAGTAACAGTGACAATGTTCGAGAGCTACTGCTCGCATCTGGAGCGAGAAGTAGTCTGCTGCTCGGCGCTCGTCCTGGCCACTTGCTGCGGCGTCCATCGCCTCCTCGACAGTGACGACAGCTCCACGGATCTTCGCCAGCAAGGTAGCGATGCCGAGAACAAACCGGAGCAGCAGCAGCAGCAGCAGCAGCCGCAGCAGCAAATCCTCCTGCCAAATCGATGCAGCTGCTACGCTGGATTTTGACAAAACATAACACTGGTGCTGTTAGTTCCTCTGGCATTGACTTTAGGAAGAGCTAAAAAGATGGAGCTAACTAGGAAGAAACAAAAAACCTTGTACCATTACCAGTACTCTGCAAGAGTCAGCACCACTGGAGTCCCTACCTTTCTTTTATTTTCCTCTCTCATAGGTGTAGGGGAAGGACACTGAGTAGAAGAAAGTACTTACCTCGATGTATGTATGTATGTTTGTTTGTTCACTGGGAAAGTGCTCTCATGAATCGACCGAGATATGACATGGTTGCCATTGCGTTGGCGAGAAACGATGGTACTTGCGGTTCGTCTCCCGGGGCTGAGCCTTGGAGTAGGATGGCCTGCAAAGAACACGCTTAAGTCTTGCTGGAACTGTGTAGAAAAGCTTTAAAAGTTTACAAACCTCCAGGTCTTCAGCGTCTGGCTTGCTAGCTTGCTCCCTTGCGAACAAGTAGCGGCCGGGTCGTTGTTTATCGTCCAGAAAGATTTTCCAAAGCCTGCACACCAGCTTGATAGCTTAAGCACAGAAAAAGAAGAGAGAGGCAGCAAATCATACCCGGGGTATCTCTTAAAAATGGCGCCAGTAGGCAAAGGCTTTAGCGAGTACACAGTTGTAAAGGTTCTGCAAAGATGTTCCAAAATATCTTTCTCCATTTTCTTTTTTTGTACCTTAAGAATTCGTTGCGAACTCTACGAACGTTTAGGCCAATACCAACGTCGCCGCTGAAAAGCTGGGGGTTCCACATTATCAATGGCTTCTCTTGCTGGCATCAAACAAAGATCTGTTGGCTTGCCGAGATTGCAATGCTGGAAAACAATAAAGAAAACGTTACCATATCGTCATCGTCCAGAAGCGAGTACGCAATCTTTTGAACTTGATCCAGCATTTGATGATCGGGAGCAATCAGCATTATGATCTCGTCGTCATCCGTCACAGGTTTTCGATCATTTAGACTGCAGCCAGAGTTACGCACTAGTCAGTCCATTGCCAAAAAGTCAGAAACATGGTGCTCTACCTTCCATACTTGATGGTTTCATCCTTCCACTGGAACTTCACATACGCAGCGGCCCCCATGTCAGGAAAGATAGCTTTTATTTTCTGCACACGAGCTGCGAACACGTTTGATCCAAACAAAGAGTCGTCAAAAGTCGTACCTGGTTTTGGAAACGCTTCTGCACCGACTTCACAAACAGCCTCGAGCAGTCCCAGAGCTGCTGCTGTGCGCCATCAGTGTCAAAGTTCTCCAGCTCCATGAGGGAGAGCTCCACCTATCCCCAAGAAAACCATCACTCCTACTGCAAAAAACTATCAAAAGGAAATATCTTACGAGAGCTCTTTTCCCTCCGGCTGAGAGGAATTGTGATGTGGATTCGGCAGACTGCTCAATAGCACCTTCCAAGTCAGCTGGGAACACACTAACAAAGTGAAACGAAAAAAAACCCGGTAAGGCCACAACAAAGAATCTAAAACCAGAGACACGAACCTATCACTGGTATCTTCCACGTCTTCATCAGGATTTTCCTGCTCTTCGGCTTCTGCTTCATGCTTATTCACAACAACAGCCTGTTCCCGTCCGCCCTCGAAGCGCTCAAACTTCGCATACACTCTGCTCGCTCGTCTCACCTTACTTTGAGAACACAAAAGAGTACTTTGCACCAGATGGGGGCCTCTACACTGGACTAGACTGCTACTTTCGTTTACCGCACCAGTGCTGAGCGCCCTCAGGACGGACGCGCAGGTAGCCATATCTAGGTTCTCATTAAGCACACACTTTAGTTGATGGAAAATCATAAATCGAACCTTGATATTTAGAGGCTTAGCCGAGACTTCCATGTCACTTGTAGACGACTCCTTCGCCGTTTATCACTTGGCCTAACAGAAATGCGGGCTCATCTCCTTTGAGAATTTGCTCCGCGGCCATTTGTTCCATAATCAAAACCATTCCTATTCCCATGTTGAAAGTGCGAAACATTTCAGCTTCCTCCACATTTCCAGCCTATCGAAAAAAGAGCGTCAAGTAAAGTATACAGCTAACAAGGATGATTTCACCTCTTTAAGCCACTTGAAGATTGGTGGAACAGTCCAAGAACCAACTCTAACCTCCGCAGCTAGACCCTCTGGAAACACTCTTGGAATGTTGTCCGTAAATCCGCCGCCAGTGATATGAGCAATGCCCTTGACACCACCCTTCGCAATGATATCCAAAACCTGAGCAACAAACGAATAAGAGACATGCAACAAATGTAAGAAAATCTCTAACCTGTTCCACATATATTTTTGTTGGAGCGAGTAGAGCATGTCCTATCGTCAGTGGGCTGTGTCCTGCTCCAGGTAGTTCATCTGACAATGAACGACCGCTTTTAGCAAGTATTCTGCAAGAAAAGTTTAAAAACTAGAAGTTTGAAGATCAATGACACACTGTACGTACTTCCGAACGAGAGAGAATCCGTTCGAGTGCACTCCGGTAGATGGAAGCCCGACCACAGCATCTCCAGCAGCTATCCTACTTCCATCAATCACCGCATCCTTTTTGACACTGCCTACGGCAAAGCCACTCAGATCATACTCTCCCGGTGCATAGAAATCTGGCATTTCTGCTGTCTAAGAAAAACGTGTAAGAAGCTTTTCATACATGCCAATCGTACCTCTCCACCCAGTAGTGCGCAATCAGATTGACGACAACCTTCAACGATTCCCTTGATCACCTATTCAAAAACGAAAGATTATTCCAGTCCACTCAAAAAAGCACTAACAATTACCTGTTCCGCAATGTCCACATCCAAATGGCTTGTCGCAAAATAATCCAGAAAGAACATCGGCTTGGCTCCAGAAGTAACAATGTCGTTTACACTCATCGCAACCTTTAGAAAAACCAGCTATAAATCCTTCCCAAAGAAAATCTTAGTGCCTACCAGGTCGATCCCGATGGTATCGTGCTTGCTCATCTGAAATGCAAGTTTTAACTTCGTCCCGACTCCATCAGTTCCAGCTACGAGATAGGAGTCTCCTGGGAAGAAAGAAAAAAGCATCCAAAACCCAAAACTTATGGATAGATACAAGGCAAAGCATACCAAACATACGTACCAAACGGGTACAATCCTCCAAAGCCTCCAATTCCAGGCGCCATGGCGGCAATCCTCCTCACGAGCTCCGCTCCAGCATCAATATCAACGCCGGCATCCTTGTAGGTTAGCCCCGCCCCACCATTGCCACACGGGCGCCTTCCACTCCGGATCGCGCCCCGCCATGGGAAGAATCCCTGCTGCTGCTGCTTGCCTGCTTGGACGATCGGCCGAGCGCAGGATGGAGCGGCCGTATTGGGACTGGCAGTCGCGCAGCAGGGATCGTGTTGAGACAGCGAGCACGCACCGCTAGCGGCAATGCTCTCCATTCCTGAAACTAAAGCCCTAGTTAAAACCCCTGCATTGGTTCTTATAGTTAAACCTAAGGTGAAAAACATAAATCCTATTGATAACTATCCTCGAGCATTACAATCCAATTTGGATCAAGCTCTTCTCTTTGCCTTGATCTATCACTCCCTACACCACAATCCAATTTAAATCAAACTTTCTCTTTGGCTTGATCTACAATGCCTGTCCACGGATGCTAGCAAAATATTGGGAGCTCTATTGGGAACTCTAGTGGTACCTTTTTTCAAATAGTAACCCATTCCCCATTATCTTTCAACTTGTGAATGTCCCAAGTTCATGTGTCCAGTAGATAATTCATGTAGAAACAAGTGATACCACTAAAGCAACTTTGGACCGTGACAATCTGCATTGGTAGCTTTGTCAGCTCTTGTATCACAGTTTTTGCACTTATCAGATCACCTTCATTGACCCAGAAATACAAGTAGCTCATCTCACAATCGTAATACTGCCCATAAGCTACACACCATGAGTTCATGGGAAGTCACTAATAAGTGAGCTATTGAAAGCCCTATAAAACTTGGCATGGCCGAATATCATGGAGAGTTACCCATAGTGGAGGCATTCATGGGATTCTTTGAAATGGGCTTAACAAAGACAAATTAAATATGCAAATCAAAAGTGTTAAGATATAGTGTTCTAACTTAAGGAGAAGGTGTGGCTGAACACTAAGAACTTAAAGATACTAAGTGGGATCAACTAAAAATTGATCTAAAAGTAAAATACATATATTCTTAGAAATGAATTGATCTTGAGTTCTTTAAATAAATTTACAAAGCCCTATGAAATTGAGGCTTAAATTGGTAAGATGGCTTACCACCTTTGACTTCCCTGAGAGATGTAAAAGATGCATCTTATATTCCACATAAACTTAAGGATCCGCTTCACAAAAACTAAATAAGACATTTACTTGAGGTTGTCTAAGGGGAAGAGGAATACAACATTGTGACCACACTTAATGTGCATAAAGGCAAGTAACAAAGATAGAAGTTCCATGTAAAATGGAAAGGAATTCCACTATGTGAAGCAATATGGGAACTGAAAGAGAACTTAGTGTATATTCGAGATCTAGTAGAGGAATTTTTACAAGGTCAAACTTTATGTACTTATGCAAAATTTAATTAAAGTATCCAATTATAAAATTAAGGAAAGTTTGGCTAAACTCCTCACAGGCACAAGCAACAAAACACATCAAGCCTCCATGTTCTTAACATCCTTTGGTATGATAAAATTTGATTATGGGACCCTTTAAATCCTAAGCCATAGGTGCATCTTTTACTTTGGGAACTCAAAAAGAAACACCATAACCTAATAGCTTGGTATAGGTACTTTTACTCCCCCATTTTTATCCCAAAGGGAAGGCCTAAGCCCCTCAAAAGGAGTGAGGACCAATAAATTATATTATATTTAAATGAGGCACCATTTCACATGAGTTGGGAGCATTGCACCTGATTTTCCTTCCAAGAGTGGGAGTTACTTTTAAGAACTTCTTTGGGGGGTATATTTGGCACCCTTTAAGTTCATGCTCACTCCCACCCAAGGCTACTAACCTCCAATCCCAACTTCAATTTGGTTTGGAAGCATCATTAGAGAGTTTTTTCAAGATTAAGTCCTTAACCTCACTATCCGTAGTATATTTTTGGAACTCCCTACAACTTAGTCTTAGACTTGGTCTCAAACTCGGTCTTAAACTTGATTTGAACTCGATCTTGGATTTAGTCTCATTCGATAAACTCTTTATGATTTTAGGGATCCTTAGCCTATGACACCTCAAAGATTTAGTTCTTTACAACTCCAACACCTATAAAAGAAATTTGATACCCACATCAAACATAATTATTTAATCCTACGATTTATTGACCATGGCCCTAAAGGCATCCCCCCACTTAGCGGTGTGCTTAAGTTAGCTTCTTTGGTTAGAAGCCGATGACAACAAGATATACCTGTCCCCATACCCCTCACCTCACCTCACCCTAGTAGAGGGTTGGGACTTGAACCTAACTTTGCTTTACTATTGGAAATTAAATTCAACCTCTATAGAATATGTCTACAAAATTGACATCCCTTGGGGGAGTTGGGTGTAGCTCTTTATGCTTGGTCAACTTAGCTAAATCCATGCTAATTAACTTACCTTTAACGTGCCCTCAGGTCTTAACATATGACATTCCCTCCCCATGTTAAATTGGATTTAAGGTTCGACTACACTCCCGACAAGCACAAGAAGTTAAGGATGCCAAGCCTTTAGGTTCTTAACATCCTTTAGTATAACAAAACTTGATAATGGGACCTTTTAAATCCTAAACCATAGGTGCATCTTTTACTTCAAGAAAGAAACACCATATCTTAACAGCTCGGTATAGGTACCTCTACTCCCCCACTTCCATCCCAAAGGGAAGATTCAAGCCCCTCAGAAGGAGTGAGGACCAATAAGCCATATAATATTCAAATGGGGCACCATTGCATATGAGTCAAGGGTGCCTTAGTCAATTTCCCTTATATGAGTGGGAGTTGTTCTTAAGGATTTATTTAAAGGGCTATTTTGGCACCCCTTGAGTCTATGCTCACTTCCATCCAAGGTCACTAACTTTTAATTCCAACCTTAACTCGGTTAAAAAGCACTATTGAAGAATTCTGTTAAGATTGGATCTTTAACCTCATTATCCCTATTATACGTTTGGAACCCTCTGCAACCGCCCCCCCCCCCCTGGGAGATGATTACTTTGGGCTTTCACCACACGACTTCTATTAGTAGTCTTGGACTCGATTTCAGACTTTGTCTCCATGAATATTTTATTGTTTCGGTTTTAATTTCGGGGATCCTTTAACCTACAACACCTCAGGGACTTGGTTCCTTACACTAGGATTATATATACATAGTTTAGCAAAGACAAGAACATTCAGCTATAGATCCAACTCATTAAATGCATGTATAGTAAAAAATTTAATGACTACAACTACCATATTGCTAAGTAGAAGATCACAAAAGAACTTATTAATCTATAATAATATTTGAAGAAAGAGAAGAAAATAGTGAAGGATTTAAGCAAGAGGTATATTGCAATTTTGCATATTCTAGGATTTGAGAATCAAGAATTTGATAACTTGGAAATCAAGAAAAATAGTAACTAGAAAAACTATATAGATAGCTATATGGTTTTTGTTTTTTGTATAGGAACTTTTTCTAGTATGAATGAGATGACCACATTACAAAAAAAATGTTGTAGTTGTTAGAACTGGCATTGTGGTGGATGTCTATGACAAAAAGCAACACAAAGAATATTCTTATAAGATTCTCAAAATTCAGTACAACACATTTATTGAATTAGAGTTATTAGATGATTTGCATATACCATTCTTTAGCAAGATGGTTGCATGGGATTCCATAATTTTATTCATCACTAAAAACTAATGTATGAGCTTTTTAAATTAAAACCATATAATTTTTATTAGTTTTCAAGTGTAGGAGGTTATTTATTAACTAGAGTCTTATATTGGAGTATCACAATGAATCTAATGAGACTTATAGTGGCAAAAGTAAGCACTGGTTTTAGGGTTCAGGATAATATAAATGATAGAGGAAGAATAAGATATTACTTTCAAGATTTATATATTTCTGGACTAATAAAAAACTTGCAAAAAATAAGTGACTTCAATTTGTGAGTTATAGGGAACCATACTTTGATGAAGTAATTACCCCAGTGGAGAGCTATGAAACAAAATCACCATAATACCTCAGATAAAAATTGTTTTATAGTTGGAGAAACTAATAGCCACAATAGTTGATTTTGAGGTAAATTATTATATGGTTTTTAATATTTTTTATTCATACAAACAAGGCTTCTAGAAACAGTGTTAATAGTGAGGGTGATGTTATACAATAGCCATAACAACCTGCCTCTATAGTAAAAAATGACGTGAATAAACATTTTTTAACCCATTTAAATACATTTTGTACTAATTCTTATTACAACAGAATGAAAAACAAGGGATGGTACCACCAAAAAAACCTAAACACTCTGAAAAAGTGAGATGAGTATCTTAGTTTTCATTTGAGCTAAAGTAATATGATTTGATTCTTATAAAGTGAAGGTATTATGAAACTATTTATTAAAAATGAGTTTACCAAGTTTTGTCACATAGTGTTTACCCCTATAATAATTTATTATAGGATAACCATGGAGTGAAATATAACCATGTGCCAAGGGCAATAGAGTAAAACCTAAATTTCAAGTCTTTAATGTAAGCAATTAAAAGGAACAACTTGAGAAATGATCCATAAGGGTTAGGCTTATGAACAAGAGTGCACCCTCTTTTTCAGTTGATTAAGGGTCTTCAGATATTTGAGGTTAAGTGTTTTTGGATTTGAATAATACTAGGTTGGATAACCTCCCAGGAAGTCCAAATTCAAGAGCTTACACATAGGCCATTAATTTAAAGGATGGAGTTAAACTCTCATTCATATGTATGTGATTTTCACCTTATACCCTATGATAATTTACTATAGGATAACCATGAAGTTGAACATAACCTTTAAATATATATGTCAAAGGCAACAAAGAAAAACTAGAGTTTTAGAACCTTAGGCATTGAACAAAAGGACAGAGTTAAACTCTCAAACATATAGCCAAGGAGTGAGGAACATAAACATGGTACAACTCACAAATGTATAGCTAAGAAGTAAAGGAATAAGAGCACGAAGTGATATTTGAATAATCCTACGACCCTAACGCTAAGACTAGCACACAAAATACAAATTTAGTGTTATTTTAGCATATTAGCAATTTTAACATGAGGATATAGATACTTCACTAGGTAACATGGATAACTTGAATTTAAACTTAAACTAGATACAAAACAAGGATAGACATGCTTAATAAAAAGCTAAATAATGCTATAGATTAATTAGTTATGCCTGACCTACCCATTACATTCCCCTGTATGCCCTCCCCCCATATGGACACGTTTTAGGATTTCACCCTAATCTCAGAAGTTAGTCTTTGAGACAATCTCAAAAACCTACTAAATATAGAATGACACTAGATTGTGAATTTGGAGACGATTATTTACATTATTATGTTTAAAATAATCTTTACATTCCATATATATACTTCACTAGTAGATCTAAACGTTTTTCAATATTCAATAGGATTAAATAGAACATGGTATGATAGCAAGGGTGTTTAGAAAACATGATAAGTTATTATGTAATGATATTGAGAGATTAGTGCCTAATTTTGTTAAGCCAATGTAAAGTAGAGCAAAAGAGAATTAAAAAACTATACCAACTAAATAGATATTTAGGAATTCCCTTTTTATGCTTATCTGGCCAAATACAAATACTAAGCCTAATTTACTAACATTTGATTAAAAGGGCTACAAAGGGAATTAGCAATAAAAATCTTTTACCGTTGTGGTAATAAAAAAAGAATATTTGAAAGGACTCATCAATATTTAACTTTTGATACTCATAGTTATATTCACGACATTACCAATTACCTAATAAAAGGAAAACCAAAGCGAAAGAAACTTTAAAGTATGTTATTAAACATTTTTTCAAGGTTGGGCATTTGGTAGTATCTTCAGAAGTATTGGCAATAAATACCTAAGATGAGATTTTATTGATCATTCAGCAAGTTGAAAGTGATGACTAAAAAGTTTAATAAATTAATGATCCAATAATCTTTGATAACAATCCTTTTTTTAATAATTTATTTTGACAATCTTTTTCATCAATCTATTCTAACAATCCTTTTTGATAATCCTTGTCAATTGAACAATAATGTTTTTCGATATCAAAAAATACTCAAAATATAGCCTAAATAATCTTAATGAAATTGAGGATAGTTTGGCTCTACTCAAAAACTATGTGGTTTAAGACATTCAAATCAACGATCTGGAAAAATTCAGAAAATTCCCACATCATCTGGACAAATAAAATGGTCAAAAACTGTTTATACTCGGTACTTCTAAGAATTATAGTAATTGTTAAAGTGCACAAACCCAATCTCAACAATTAATTCTTTATCCAAAGACTCCAAATATTCCTTGTGATGCTCTATAATAGGCCAATTGGATTATTGCTATGATACCATATTTAATATATAATCCTTAGTTGATGTATGAGGGAATATATCTATATATAAACTAGGGGTGTTTATATCTAATTGAGCCAATTACTATTCTGGATAGATAGATTATGGGAATATTGCACTAGTATATATAAGGAACCCCAAGATCCAATACTTATGTTTTTTTTTTGTAAGCAATAAAAAAGAAAGCTGATTTAAAAGATGATCTATAAAAGT
Source organism: Selaginella moellendorffii (assembly GCF_000143415.4). NCBI lineage: Eukaryota > Viridiplantae > Streptophyta > Lycopodiopsida > Selaginellales > Selaginellaceae > Selaginella > Selaginella moellendorffii. Next base: position 140,389 of record NW_003314327.1, on the reverse strand, counting down.
TTAAATAAAAAGAGAAAGGGCTCATGAATAAGAGTGTACCCTCTTTTTTAATTAGTTAAGGGTCTTGAAATACTTGGGGTTAAGCATCCTTAGGTTTGATAGTAATAAGCTGGATAATCTTTTGGGAAGTTTAAATTCATAAACTTACACATTTTTAAGTGTTATTAGTCAAGCATATTTAACCTGGTTAGAGAAATTCATTCATTGAGACAAATTTTTTAAGTATTATTAATCAAGCATATATGACTTGTTAAAGAAATCATTCATTGATTTGCACTTCCTTAGATTATAATCTTAAGATTAATAAAGTAGTTCAAAACTAATCAAGAGTTTTTGGACACAATAGGGAGTGGGAATGTGCTCACAGCCATGAGCAATGGCATGGAGGACTTAAGGCGGGGTTCCATGCTCCACCCACTTAGAAATTTCTCCCCCCCCCCAAAAAAAACTCCCCTCCCCCTTTTTTTTAATGGTTACATGTAACCCCCTTCTTTATATGCCACGTAAGTTTACACATCAACATTTTTTTTCCCACGTCATAAAGGATTAGGGTGCCAATTTTGTTTACCCTAAATTGAGCGCACAATATGCCACGGCTCACCGATTCTTCCTTGGCGATCATTTCCCATGCTGTAGGGATTGTGATGAGGTACTTAAATTTGGTAGAGTTGTTCTTTCTGGAGGAGGAGGACATGATTTTAGTTCCGATTTCAAGAAAACTCTTGTTCATTCGAATGGTGGAGGAAGTGATTGTTATAGTTCTTTCTATGCCATGTCCCGCTACATCTTCATTTGTTGAGAGAGTGATCACTAAAAAGGAGCTCTTAGGGCTATTGATCGGTGCGTACTACATCAAGCCGAAAAGTCTACACTGCTGGTATCAAACAGAGCTTGAGGTTCTTCATATAGATCCATAAAGATTCAGAGAAGTTTTTCAAGTTTCGGTATCTACATTCACTTTTCTTTGTGATGAGTTTGCTCCAAAATTGGTCAAGAGGCCTCCTCCAGGTTTGGCAGAAATACTAGGGCAGCACTTGCCTGTTTTTGCTTTGAAACGTTTGGCATCTGGGGATATGTGGCGAACAATTAGTGATGCATTTGGAGTGGCTTCATGCACTGCCCAAACTTGTCTACGCTGTTTCAGGTATGCATTGCTTGAGCATGAAAGACTAATGATCCATTGGCTGGATGAGGAGGGAATGAAAGAAGTTATAATTGGATTTCAGAGATTGTGTGGATTCCCAAACTGTTGTGGTGCAATGGATTGCACTCACATTGCAATCGAGCTCCCAGGATCAGAGGATGCAACGGATTGGTATGTTGGGGCAAAAAAGTACTACTCGATGGTAGTTCAAGCTGTGGTAGACAGTAAGACTTCATTCCTTGACATAACAACAGAGATAGCAGGTAGTGTTCCAGATAGGCGAGTTTGGAATTCTAGTGGTTTGAAGAAGGCTTGGATTGAGAAGAAGCGTTTATGTGGTTCAGTATACCACACAGAGTTTGGGGACATTTCACAATATATCATTGCAGATGGAGGATATGACTGTGCTTTACCGGTGTTGGTCCCATATCCAAACAGGTTTCATGGCAAAGAGCAGTACAACTTCCTTCATTCTTCTATGAGGATTGTTGTCAAGCGATCTTTTGGAATTTTAAAGAGGCAATGGAAATTGCTAGCTTGGAAAGGATTCAGAGGTCATCTAGGCATCCTTGCGAATAACATCATAGCTTGTTGTGTGCTACATAACTTAATGATCACACAGAATGATAGGTTCATGGAAGATTTTGACCCCGACAAATTTAACCATGATGCAGGCTACCTTCCACAAAGGTCTCTTCGTTCAGCTAAAGATGGCATAGCATTGAGAGACACAGTGGAAAAGTTTATAGAGAGCTTATAGTGACAATACTTTTGTACTTTATTTACTTAAGAGTGACAAAAACTAAACGTTTTGGTGTTGATCCTCTTTTAAGATCCTGCTGCATGAGACTTGTGTCACAGTAAACCGGCAGCTCAGAAGAACGGTGATCACAACAATGGTGATGCGCTCTCCAGGCGATGGTTTATGTCGAGCTCCCTCTAGTGATTATCAATATCGAGGCTAGGTGATTTGTAAAAATGAGAGAGTGAGCGAGTGGTGGTTGCAGTCAGCTTAATAACAAAGTGAGTGGTGTGGATGAGCCAAAGTGATGATTCATCCAGAAAAACCAGTGGAGCGAGAGTATAAATACCTTTGTGATTGATTGATCGATCCATCCATCGGTCGCTTCCTTTAGCAAGATCACGAGCGATCACCACTTGTAAGCAGTATAAAAACAATGGAGGAATTCTTTCTCTTGCTTTTCTGTTTGTACCTATTCTCGATCCAGCACTGCAGTGACATCACGGACCAGCTGTAGCGAAACTGTCCATGGTTCTCCTCAAAATACCTCTTGTTTCAGATCCATTCCAGATCCCTGGCAAGTGACACATCGGCTCGTGGCTGTCTGCTTACAAGAATAGAACAAAAATGAAATTGAAATGCAGAGCCTACGTGCAATCGCCCAAGGATCTAAAAATACCTGGTATTCCCAGCGATTAAAGTCGCTCCTTCTCTCGCGCTTCACTGCCTCCACAGCTCCCTGCTCCATGAGAAATGGCATACCCTAGATTGATCCAGCAACACTCCACCGTAATCTTCAGAATCCATGCATTTTCTCACCGTTCCTGTCTCGGCTTTCTTGGCCAACACCAGCGCCGCTGCCCTGGCAAGCTTCACGGCCTTGGATGCCACTGATCCACACAGGGACACCATAGCCACGAGGAAAAAAAGACGCACAAAACCCCAAAACTCTAAAATGCTGTGTTAAATAAGTGTAACTTTAAAATACAAAGTTTGCAATTCTACTTCTCCTTTGTCACCGTTGATTCCACAAAAGCCTGCCATAGCAATTGAAGTTCCTCACACATCATGTGTGTTCCTTGCAACATCATTGCAGCTCTTCTATCTGCAGCAGCAATTGAAGCTTGGTGGTGTCGATCATCAGCTGCCTCCATTTTTTCTATCATTTGTATGTTGCTATCTCGAAGTTCTTGCATCATTGCTTTCCTTTGCTCATCACTTCGCTCAAGAAGACCATCAGATCCCTTTGGAGTGCACTTGCGTTTTTTCCCTGTAGCAATTGGAACTTTCTTCCCACCGACTTGTACTTCTGGAATGTCCTCGTTAGCATCTCTAGGATCTTGTGTCTCAAATATAACATCTGGATCTAGATCTGCAGTTGCATTTGTCTCTGGAAAAAAGAAAAACAAAAGTCAATCAAAAAATCTAAATGAACTTACCATAGCCTAGTGACTCATTTGCAATTGTAGAACCTATAGATGTATCAACTTGGTGGCTATCTGGAACATTAGCTCTTGACCGTGTCATCCACAATGACATCTAATGGTAGAGGCCTTCATCAAATGCACGAGGAAGCTTTGCATCCTTCTTCATCCCTGTAGTAAACTCACTACTAAAGTAGGATGGTTTCCCTGATGGGATGTTGTTCTCGTAATTGCTAATCTGCCTCCACTTTTTCGCAAGCTCATCCCATTGTGACTCACATTGCTTTTGTGTGCAACGAAATCCCTATGAATGTAAGATGCCGGAAATGCGTCGCCACTTCTCTGGTCCTTTCATCGATTTTCTACAATCACTGCCTTCTTGATCCTTCTCTTTTTCCATCCTCTTTGCATACTGAAGAGCCATGTTTTCATTAGTAGACCATTTTCCTTTTTGTTCATCATTCAACGTTGGTTCATTATGGGAAAACAAGTTGTGAAATCAAAAATTAAACACAAATAATGTTTATTGTACCTCTCGAATACTTGTTGCTCCATCAAAAGAGCTAGTTCCTGGAGGAGGTAGTGATAATAAAGTTGTGAAAGAAGAATTTCCAATTCCCCCACCATGAAATCCTTGCTATTGCAAAAATGCATTCAAAACAAAGTAGGAAAACAATTGGAAAAAAATACCTGGCTCGATGAATTGAAGTTAGCTTGCATTGTAGGGATGCTTGGAACAAATCCAATCATCGGGTTGAATGTAGGAATGCCAGGGCCAATAGGGGTGAGGGGGAGAGGGGAGGGGGAGACGGGAGGTGAGAGGTGGGGCAACCCCCTCCCCTTTGGGAGGGCCAAAGGGGCTAGGGGGGTGGGGGGTGTTGGGGCGAGTAACCCTTGGCCCCCTCTTGCCTTGTTGTTACTAATAAAAGTATAAAAAAAAGAGTTAAAAAAATTAAATCAATATTTGATCCATCTTGAGTTCTTTGATTAGTTGGAGTTTCTTTTCATGTCCAGACCTGCATACTAAAACTAACTAATCTCAAGTCGTCCAAAGTTTTGAGTCTTTACAAAATATATGATATAAATAACCATTGAAAAGGAAATCTTTGTTCTTGGGTGAGAAAAACTTTACTTTCTTTCTTTTTTTATGTTTTTTCTTCATTTTGCAAAAGAAATTGTTTGCATCTCTAGCATTCTATCATGTGCAACCTTGCCCTACAATAATGAACTGTAGTACATGCACTAAAAATGCTAATGAAAGTCACTAAGCTAAAAAATTTGGTGACAATTCTAGATGAGCTTCTATTTTTGGGCATTATTTGCCTCTAGATACGTAAAACTAAGTTAAAGGGGGTTTTAGTTTTAAAAATAGGGATGAGAAGATCTTCATGAATAGTAGATAATCCCTACAAATATGGCGGTTTAGATTTTAGTGGTGACCAAAAGCAAGAAAAAATGCTAGTAGCTCACAAAGCCAGAGTAAATTAGCAATAAAACTAAGAGCAGAAGTAAAGCAAGGAGGGGAAAAAGAAGGAGTTGAAGGGGGGTCTTAACAAGCAACAAAAAAACACAAAACTTCAGGCAAAACGCAAAGGAGAGTTAGGGAAGCAGTCGAAAAACAAACTTGATCAACAAAGTAAATGCAAGGCAAAAATGAAATTTAACCACAGTGAAGGGGAGCTAAAGGAAAGGGAAAGGGAGGGAGAGTTGGGCAAGCAGAGAAGCAAAGAGCTTCAAAAAGAGGTAGAGCCAGAGCCAATTAAGGAATAGAAAAATAAAGAGCTTGATCAATAAAGTAAATTTGAGGTGTTGAAGTAAAGTGAGGGGGAGCTCGAGGAAAGTGAAAGTGAGGGGGAGTTAAAGCTAAAGGTAAGCAAGATCAAGGGTCAGGAAATTGAGGAGCTTGAGGCAAAAGAGGATTTGAGGCAAAGCAAAAGCAAAGGGGAGTTGAAAGAAAGCGAAAATGAGGGGGAGTTAAAGAAACTTGATAAGCTTGGACAAAATAAAAGTAAGGGGGAAATTAATGAACCTAGGTAAAGAAATATCAAGGTGAAGAGGCAAGAACTCAAGGAGCCCAAGCTAGAGAAAGAGCTGACTCCAAAGGTAAAAATGCCAAAAGGCAAGGGCAAGCAGTAATAATGACAAAAAAAGAGTTCATTGACCAATATAAAATAAGAAAAGAAAAAGCTCTTAAAAGGATTAAAATCAAAACCAGGTTAGGGTGCAATAGGATAATACTTTAGTTGATCCACTCTTAGAAGAAGTGAAGAAGCTTGTTAAGAGGATTATTTGGGTAGACAAATTTTTTTTGAAACCGCTTGAGATGAATGATCTTGTTTTGGAACGAGACCATGAAACCAAAATTGTGTGCAAAGGGACTTGTGTCTAAATAGGAGACACACTAGGTGTCATTGTTTTACATTGTCTCTAAGGTGGAGAAGGAGAAGAAGGGAAATGGAGATTGCTAATCCAAAAAATGCTAACAACACTGATAACACAAATAAGTGTACCTAACTTCATCACATGCCTAGCAGCAGACATTATAGCCACAACCACATCTTTACCTTTGTCCATGAACTTGGGCAATAGTAGCATAAACCTCTAATAGAACAGGACCATTTTCTACATAAAATGGAGCTAAAGGATGTGCTATGAGAAGTGGGAAGAGGCAATATTTCATAATGTTGTGCCAAGTGAAAAATATTATCAAGGGTGGCTAGAGCAAATGCATGCACAAGTCCTACAAGATTTTGACAAAGTGCTAACCATAACATTCTTAATTTGATCCACTCTGACATATTTGATTCCATACAAAGCAAGAGTCTTCAGAAATAAATGCCAAATTGCATCACTAACTCATATAGCCCTTAACAAAGTCGATGCAATTATTAAAAGGCATCATCATAATTGTTAGCATATCTAAATGTGCGTTTGAAGATGTCCAGGAGAATACTCCAATCCTCACTAGTGGCTGCACTCAAACCATTGTACCATTACAACATTATATGAGATACAAATCCCTAAACCTCAAAGTGGAGCTGAAAAGGTGCCACATGATAGTGGTCAAAGTGGAAGCCAAATGAGCGTAATGCATTTGAACTAAAAGCTCTGACTCGAAAAGTTGAGAGTAAGAGTGAAAATCCCAATAAAGTGATAAATAATCAAGTCTCTAGAAAAGGGACACAAAATGGACTTGAGATGGACTCAAGATAGACCCAAAATAGAGTCTGAGATGGACCTGAGATGGAGCTCAAGGTGGAGTTTGAGATGGACCCAAAATGGAGTCCAAGATGGAGTCCGAGATCGAGTCCAAGATGGAATTCGAGATGGAGTCTAAGATGGAACCCAAGATGGACCCAAGATGGAACTTGAGATGGACCTGAGATGAAACCTAAGATGGAGTCTGAGATGGACTTGAGATGGAACTTGAGATGGATCTGAGATGGACTCAAGATGGACCCGAGATGGACTCAAAATGGACCCGAGATGGATCCAAGATGGAGTTTGAGGTTGAGTCTAAAATGAACCTAAGATGGAGTCCGAGGTCAAGCCGAGGTCGAGACCGAGACTGAGACCAAGACCAAGACCAAGATCAAGTCCAAGTTTGAGTCCAAAGGTGAAAACCCAAAGTGATCGTCTTCTAGACCCTGAGGGGTTTGGTGAGCTCCAAAAGTATAGTAGGGGGGAGGACTCTAGTGGAGCCAATTTAGTTAGGAAAGGCCAATGTGACCAAAGAAGGCAATATTCACTTCGTGGGTGATGATATAACCATTGAGGAATCCAAAGCTAAAGTGAACGTAGATGAATAAGGGGGTAGTGTGGCTTATTGGAACCTCGCTCTAGCCACATGGCTAGAGCACCTAAAGGAAGAAGGTGGGGAGAGTACCCACGAGGCTTGTATAGGGCCATAGTGTTTCAAAATGTTGTCCTAAAATTTCAGACTATAAAAAGGAAGAGAAGCAATCCTCTTGTGTAATGACTAAGAATATGATCACATAATGAGGAAGTCCTAAAAGTTTGTGGGACTTTGTGGTCAGGCCTTCAAACCCTAACCCAATGGCAATGTTGATGAGCACAACCTAGGATGGAGAGGGACTTGGTGAGGATCAAGGAAGAGACATTGGGGAAGGGTGTTCCTTATGTTTTTGGGCATCGTAAAGATGCTAAGGGGTGGTCATGGGATGATCACTCATAGATAAGGGGCTCAGTCTTTGAGAGACGGGACTATGGCACAGGTGGTCTTGAACTACCAATAAGACAAGAGTAAATAAACATGGCTTTAATGTAACAAGCTGAGATGTTAGTGGTGCTTTAGAGGTATTTATCATGGGATTGGATACGTGGAGCACTTGGACCAAGTGCAAAAGTTTAGTGGTATAAATGTCATTCATAGGGATAGCATATCCCCAAGTCTAAAATAAGACTTATGGAAGTTGTGAGTGAGACTCAGTAGTCAAAAGTGTGGTTAAGTGAGTAAAGTAGAATGGAAAAATTAATTGCTTAACACATTATCCCTTAGAGATATGTAGAAAACTCACACAAACACTAAGCATCATTCCAAGAATGATATGTGGCAATCACTGTAAAGTGATTAAATAAAGGGTACATATCATCCCCATGACTCCCATAGAAGAACTCTAGCTAGATGTAAGGATTAGCATCAAGAGTAGGAGAAGCTGTACAACACCATGAATGTCACAATCAATTGAATTTCATTGTTCAACTATAACCACATAATATCAAGCAATTGCACCAATTGTTGCTCCAAAGTCAAAAAAGGAGGAAGTTGTTGCCTTGCTATAATGATAAACGAAAAGGAAAAATACAAAAGAGAAAAAATTGAAAAAACTATAAGGAAAGGGAGATCTAGACAATGCAAAAGTTATATATAAATCAAAATCCCAAATCAAAACATTTTTCAAACACAATCAAAGTTACCCCTCACCTCCACCAATATGAATGTATGAAATATGAAAATAAAATATAGAAATGTGCATATTAATTAACTCAAAAACCTTAGTTTATATATAGGAGCAAATAGTCTGAATTGAAATCAATCCAATAGCTATCAAGACCCCACTATATTAATATTAATATATGAAATTGTAGCCATACATTTGGACCTCATAATATAATTAATAAAATTATTTATTTATATACTTATTTTATTTATTTACAGGAAGTTGAATGGTTGTTTTCTGCAATTAGTAATCTTTTTGGAAACGTCAAGAAAAAATGGAAAGGTAACTTTGAAAAAGTTCCTGTTAAGAATGCCCATCAAAATGGAAAGGTAACTTTGAAAAAGTTCCTGTTAAGAATGCCCATCAACTCTGACAATTCTACAAAGTGTATGCTTGGCATATTGACCTGCTTAAAGGAGTTGGGAGTAATTCTCCCACTCCAAAAAGTGATGGAGATTCATGGATTGTTAGTGGAGGATGGAAAACTTCTGCATAAGATAATTGTACTCTCTGTTTTACTAAAAAACTAAAAGTGCTTGCCTTCCGCTCAGATATCTCGAGTCAGAACGCCATCGCATGCAGCTACGCCACCGGAAGCACTCGTCCTTTGTGTTGTTGGACGCTAGAACACACCCAAGCGCTGTCCAACAACCTGATGAGAGTCGCCATCCCTGTGCCCCGGCATTCAATCGAGATGACCGGCGCCCCTTTCTTGCAGCACACTCGACCTGTTCATCACCCGTTCAAGTCAGTGTCACTTGCGGTTCTTGTCTCGCAGAATGCTCCGCCGGTGACGGCCGCCAAGTCAGGATCGCCATGTTGCTGGCAATGGTGAGCTCTCCAAATCCATGCTGCAGCTCCTCTTTTGCTACTGAGATCCTGGCTTTGTTTCTTGTCGCCGGCTTCTACTTTGCGCTTGTGTGGATTGCTTCCCGGTGTGTTCACGAGGGCTACTTAGCTCCACTCCCGAGAAGCACTCCTCTGAACAAGTTCTCGGAAGACAGAGCGATGGATCACGTCTGGGAATTGGCTCACGAAATTGGAGGCCGTCAAGTTCGTATCTTCCTTTTTCTTGCTTTTAACGTTCTGTGGGTAAAAACAAATCCAGGAAGGTCTGAAAGCTGAAATCACTGCCTTGAAGGACAGGTCTTTCTTGCATATCGCTTACCTTGTGTGCTACTCAGGCTTGAACTGGATGAATCACTTGTTAGCGGATCCTTTAGCATGCATTTTCTGTTGCGCTCTCATATAGAAATCATACGAATGTTTCTGTGAGGTAAGGTAAGAGCCTTCGTTTCTTCTCTGTAGATTCTTATGTTTTTGCTTTGCTTTTGTAGAGTTTCAGCACACAATGCTACAGAAAATCAAGCCAGTGTTTTGGTGAGCGGCCATTTCGACTCTCCCTTGGGATCCCCTGGTCATCTAAAATCTGTTCCTGAAATTTCCAACCTTTCCTGCTTGCCGGAATTAAAACACTGACAATGCACCACCAAGATTCAAGGCCCTGTTTAAACAGCTCGCAAAATTTGGAAGTATCTCCGCTAGATACGAGCCGGCTTGCAGGAAGACAGTAAGCTTGATCGCAGTACCAAGTGGCCAAAGTTCTTCAATACATCAAAACGATGTCTTTCTAGCGAGTTTCCTCACCATCCCTCAAGCATACAACTGCTCCAATGACTCGTAGCCAGTAACTTCAGCAACGGTTTCTATCAAAGAAGCAGCATCCCGATGTAGTTCGCTATCATCTTGAATACATTGAAGCTGCACCGATAATCAAAGTCAGCGAAGAACAACCTATAAAAATAAAATCAACATTTCTTTCAAAGAGACTATGGATATCGGGCTTCCTTTCATTGGTGCCGGCTTAAACGTTGGAGCTGTCAACCTGGCAATGCTAATCATCATGCTGGGCTCAATCAAGCACCTCTCGTCGTACTGCTACGCCTACATCAAAAGACAAATTAGTTTGACATAACCCTCGCAAAAATTTGCAAAACTGAACGGTTAAGTTGTCTTACACGAACGAGGAAATTGCATAATACCTGAATTAACCAAGCCTTCGTGAACATTCTCAAGCATGCACTCTAGTTTTCCATGTAGACCGATCGCTGATTATCGAATCCATAATAAGATCCAACCAAAGCTCCGGAGTATTGTTAAACCCCATTAATTGCAAGGACTTTACTACCTGTTGTGCTAGAACATCCCCATCCGTAACAGCACTGCATGCACCCACTAGCTTCTAAAAAGTTAAACTTAAAAATAAGAACCTGCAGAGGTAAGGAACGAAAAAATACCACATAGCTGGAGAACGAGACTCAGTCACAAGATGCTGCTCCAATTCCTTTCGCCTGATGTTTTGATCCGGATCGGAGAGGCAGTTTAAATCTCTCTGGATCGTCTAGAAAACAAGAAAACAACGCGATCACTTTTACCTGGACGAAAACTGCGGCAGCTATGGCTTGATCGACCTCATTCGAGGAGAGCAAAATGTAGACTTTAGGGCAAACAAAATTTGAACAAACAGTAAAAATACGAACCCAGAAAACAAGGGGAAAATAAAATGCGACATATAAGGACCCGAAAACCAATACAGTGCCAAAAGAAAAGACCACAAAAGCTTAAACGAAGCACAAACAATGACAAGTCCAATCGCAACCGTCCGTCTTGAAGTAACGTGCCATTACTTCACTGTGTTATCTTAGGTCACTTGGCGTTCTTGTGTCTCGCAGGATGCTCCGCCGGCGACGGCCGCCAAGCCAAGATCGCCGCGTTGCTGGCAATGGTGAGCTCTCCAAATCCATGGCAGCAGGAGCTAGCGATGGCGGCAGCTCCTCTTTTGCTACTGAGATCCTGGCTTTGTTCCTTGTCGCCGGCTTCTACTTTGCGCTTGTGTGGATTGCTTCCCGGTGTGTTCACGAGGGCTACTTAGCTCCACTCCCGAGAAGCGCTCCTCTGGACAAGTTCTCGGAGCAAAGAGCGATGGATCACGTCTGGGAATTGGCTCACGAAATTGGAGGCCGTCAAGTTCGTTTCTTCCTATTTTCCGCTTTGGGATCTATTTTAACGTTCTGTGGGTAAAAACAAATCCAGGAAGGAACTGAAGGGTTGGCTCGAGCAGCAGAATATCTGAAAGCTGAAATCACTGCCTTGAAGGACAGGTCCAAATCTGTCAGGTAAACTCTACCAAACTTTTGTGTTTTTCTTGCTTATCGCCTACCTTGTGTGCTATTCAGGCTTGAACTGGATGAATCACTTGTTAGTGGATCCTTTAGCATGCATTTTCTGAGGCACAACGTTGCGCTCTCGTATAGAAATCATACGAATGTTGCTGTGAGGTAAGAACTTTCTTCTCTTTTTCTTAATGTTGCTTTTGCTTTGCTTTTATAGAGTTTCAGCACACAATGCTACCGACGATCAAGCCAGTGTTTTGGTGAACGGCCATTTCGACTCTCCCTTGGGATCACCCGGTGCTGGAGACTGTGCCTCGTGCGTTGGTAAGTCTTCACTGGTTTTGCAACGTCGCGTGGTTTCACAAAGTAGATCTATGTCGCAGCGTCCATGCTGGAAGTTCTACGCTACATTGTTGATTCCGGCTGGGTACCTCCATCGCCAATCATCTTTCTGTTCAATGGAGCCGAAGAAGTTTTCCTTCTGGTATTTACTCAACTCCCGCAAGTCCATTTCGGATCTTTGTTGCTTAAGCTGTCATGATAGTGCTGGGAGCTTTTCAGGCCTCTCATGGTTTCATTACGACTCATAAATGGCGATCAACTGTTGGAGCTGTGATCAATGTCGAGGCTACTGGGGCGAGTGGACCTGGTACGATTAAGTTTATAGTTGTTTTACAGGCCTGACTCGTGTGTCACTCTAGACTTGGTGGTTCAATCTGGCCCAGAAACTTGGCCAACTCGTGTGTACGCGGAGTCAGCAGTTGTTCCTGGAGCGAACAGCGTCGCTCAGGTAAATAAAACGAACACAAAAGAGAGAGAGCTAACTTTGATGATCCAGGATGTTTTTCCTCTCGTACCTGGTGATACGGACTACCGCATTTTCTCACAAGATTTTGCCGACATTCCAGGAATGGACATAGTTTTCCTTCTCAATGGTTATGTGTACCATACAGCGTATGATCGTCCGGAAATTATTGCGTAAGGACTCAAAAACTTTGGACGGTCTTGGCTAACTTCAGTTTGCAGATCTGGGTCCATCCAGACACGAGGAGAGAACCTTATTGAGCTGCTCAAAGGTTTCACAAGCGCTCCAGAGCTTAAGACTGCTGATCAACGAGCTCAAGCCGGTGGATCAAATACTGACCGTCATGTTTATTTTGATATTCTCGGCAAGTTTATGGTAAGCAGGTTCGGTAAATTGTGGAAATGAAGTTGATTTGGCTTTGTCCTCTTGCAGGTCCATTACTCTCGCAAAACGGCACAAGTCTTGCATTACCTTCCTCTCCTCATTGTACTTGCAGTGCCATATTTCTTTAGCGATGACCTGAAAACCTCTTATTCAGCCATTTTTGATGGTCAGTTTGGCGAGAGTTTGGAAGCTTTGCTTAATCTTTTCCTTTTTCTCCGTTTTTCTATTTTTTGTTTTTGTTTTCTGTAATTGTAGGTGCGGTTCGCCATGGATTAGGATGTGTTCTGGCAGTTCTTTTTCCCGTGATGCTAGCAGCAGCGAGACTAATTTTGTCAGCAACGGCAATGGCATGGTATAACACACACGATTTTCTTTTCAAGTTGTTAGCAACTGACAACTTCTATAGGTTTGCTAATCCACTGATAGCAGTGGCGACCTTCGTACCAGTTTCAGTCGCGGGTTTGCTACTGCCTCGCGTTTTATCTTCCAGGCCACACTCCACTCAGGTACGACGTCACAAAAGTTTTGGTTTTGTCTTACACCATAATGCTGCATGCAGGAGAAAATTGTTGCGTCTCACTGGGGAGCCACGGGTTTATATGGTCTAGAGGCTGCTGTAAGTCGTGAGCTTAAACTTTGATGACACTTTACTGATCCTAAAGTCTCAGGTCTTGATACTTTCTGGTGCAATGAGCAGCTATTTTCCATGCTGGTGGGCGTTATTTATGATTCCAGCTATCCACGTTTTGCAGCTTTTACAGAAGAGATTTGGTCAGCATTCTTTGCGGTATGATATACGCATACATGGTTTTCATCCAGTTTCTCACCACATCTCTTTTTTCTTCCTCCAGATCATTGCTCGGGTACATTCTTCCGGGCTTGCTTCCATCGGCTTACACCATTTTCTTTGTCGTTGTTTTCGTCGAATTTATTGTGGAAAAACTGGGAATGGTTGGAGCTCATCCGGATCCTTTTGGTAATATTATTCTGGAATAAATGTTGTGATGAGCATTTGTTTCAGGTTTCTTTGTGGCGGACGTCGTCATCGCATTCATAATGGGCTTAGCTGTTGTGGTGTCTGTGGGTCATATTATACCCGGTTTAGCGCACATACTTGCTAAACCCCGGATCATCTGGTTGCTGCTCGCAATTTCCGTGGGAGTTTCAGTTGGAACGTCGGGTACATTTCCTTACAGCACTTTAGCTCCAAAGCGCATCATACTTCAACATAGTTTTAGAACATCAGGTTTGTTGTTTCGGAAATCTTTCATCTGGCTAATTTATCGAAAACGTGGCAGGGGATTCAATCATCGAAGCAAGTCACGACTTTGCAACTGTGGATCCAAATCCAATGACTTTTGTTTTCAAGCATGCACCACTTGTACGCGAGAGTCTGGCCACGGAGCCGACGCTCTCGCAACATTCTGGTGCAAATACTTTCCTGGTATATCTTTGTGTGTTTTGTTTTCCTGGCACAAACTCTCACTTTATGCATTTCCAGGCTCTATATCCCATATCCTTGATGCTCTCTCGCAGCTTTCAAGTTCCAACACTCGCTGGGCCTCCATATCCACAGGCCTCTCTTCCAAAACTTCTCCTGACGGAGTCGATACCCGGGACTCTGGGGACTCGACGTTTGTTCTTTGAGCTCGACTTGGGGTAAGCAAGAAACGCGTTTTGTATTTCATCATCGACAAAAAATATATTGCAGATCACTGCAAGAAGTCTGGGGCGCTGCGATTAACGTCACTGGCCCGTTACTGAACTGGTCACTCTCGAACCAAAGCTTGCCTGGTAACTTTTCCTTGAGAGTCTAGCGTTTTCTCAAATTAAAAAACTCACTTGTTTGCAGGCTCTGAGATCGTAAATGGCGGTCCCCCATCCTACGTATGTCGATTCAGCGGCAAGAGCAGCGAGACCTGGAAATTCTGGATGGACGTAAGCACCACTTTCATCTTTTTCGCTTTGCTGACAGATATATTTTCCAGGCGAAAACCTCCCCTCCTCTCCGGATCGAATTGGGAGTTTTGGATCAAAAACTAGACGAGACAACGATCGTCTTGATGCAAAAATTCCCGCTGTGGGCCGCTGTCGTTGCGGGTACCACATACCTTTCGTCCTACGAATTTTGAGCCAACTCTTCTGGAAACTCTAGTGTGGGTAGAACACGAACACTCGACACTGTATAGAACAGGCCCGCGAATATACTAAACAATAGGAAAAACAAAGAAAACGTTAAAAGAGCGCACAGTCGTTGGATGTGGCTTTGCCGCAGCCGTTGGATCCCCATTGCTCGTCGCTCTGTGAAGGAATGGCTCTCATCCCCATTCTTGTCAGTTCGCTCCAGTGAAGAGAGGAGGAGGGGCGCGGCCAAGGCGCCGATCGACCCGCGCTGCTGGGAGGCATATCCACGGTGAGTCCTCGTCGGCCAGATTCTCGAGCGCGGCCGCGATCCGGCCGATCTCACGCGCTCGAGCGAAATATCGGTCGCGGCGTCCGAGAATCCGAGCTCGAGCTCGAAATTTCGTGGATTAGTGCCTCTGGAAGGGGATGGATGAGGAAATTTCTAGATGCCGCTGCCGCCGGCGCTGGTGCTGGCGATCATGATCATGGCTGACCTCCATCGAGGTTTTCAAGAGCAGGGAAGGGCGCGATGGTGTGATCTAGTGATCGTGCGACGGAGCAAGAATGCAGTTCTATCACCATCCCTTGTCGCTGCAAAGCCAGCAGGCTCGAATGGCGCTGGAAGAGAAGGGCCTGGATTACTGGGATTACAGCATCAATCCTTTGAAGGCCAGGAACTTGGACGCCGAGTTCTTCCGCGAGCATCCGAATGGCCGAATTCCAGTGCTCATCAATGGCAACCGTGTTACTCGAGGGAGTCTCGGCATTGTCCAGTAAGTTCTCCTCCTCCGATAGATGTTCTAAGTTTTTAAGTGGTTTTAGAGTTGGATTTTCATTGAGTGGTGGTCTAGTTTTAGCGATCTTCCTTTAAAGAAACTTGGTCATAGCTTTGTTGCTAGAAACCTCCGGGATGATCCGTATCTATTCCAGGCATTCACTTAAGTTTTTCAAGTGGTTTTTAGAGTTTGCTTTGAGTGGTGGTCTAGTTTTAGCGATCTTCGTTTGAAGAAATTTGGTCATAGCTTTGTTGCTAGAAACTTACGTACTTCTAACTCCGGGATGATCCATAGAGATTTTCTGAGGTTTTTAACTGAGTGGTGGTCTAGTTTTAGCGATCTTCGTTTGAAGTTGGTCATAGCTTTGTTGCTAGAAACTTACGTGAATATTCATTCCAGATACATTGACAAGTTCGACAAGGCGCTAGGAGGCGACAAGTTCGATTGCGAGAAGTCCCTCCAGTGGCAGCGCAAGGTGGACGCCTGGGACCCCAAGCTCTTCACGCTGAGCGCGACTCCACCTAAGTACCTCCAATACCACAGCCGCTTCAAGCGCCAGGTCCTCATCGCCCGGATGGCCGAGAACCCCGACCTGGCCAACAAGTACCACGCCAAGCTCCACGACATGCACGCCCTGGAGGAGCTCCTCAAGGACACGGACGCCATCCAGGCCAACCGGGAGCACCTCGTCGGCCTCCTCGAGGACGCCGAGGCGGAGCTGGCCGCCACCAACAATTACTTGGCCGGGGAGAGCTTCTCCATGGCCGACGTGATGTTCTCCCCGCTGCTGGCCAGGATCGAGCTGATGAAGCAGGAGAAGGAGATGATCCACACGCGGCCACACCTGATGGTCTACTGGGCCAAGGTGAAAACTCGCGAGAGCTACAAAGTTTGCATTGGCAAGTACTCCAAGGGGCTGGGGAAGATCAACTTGCTGCTATCATCGGTTCTAAACGTGGTCGCCAGAACCATGCTCAAAAGATACTAGAGAACAACACAGCGCTAGAATATAGTTTGCCGTACAGAATATTCCTTCCGTAGCGCCTACGGGTGTTTCCGTGCAGAATATGCTTTCGTACCGCCTGAGAATAAATCCCCCAGATTCCCTCTCTCTTATGATCGGCGATGGCGCTCACCGGCGGGCGATCGTGGCGGGCTAGGTAATCGGCGATGGCGGCCGGGTGATCATGGGGTCAGGGATTGGGAAGTAGGGCGGTTGGAATCGGTGTGCGCGGCTCGACGCAGGAGAAGAGCCGAGCGCGAAGCTAGGGTTTTGAGGATGGGGTAGCGGAAGCCAGGGCGGAGCCGAATTCCGGAGGAAATGGATCCGGAGCAGACATTCTTGAGAGTCCACGCGCGCCTGTCTGGCGTGCTTGCGCGGCTTCTCACTCCCAGGTTCCGGACTGTCCTCGAGTATCTTTGCCTCTTCAATGCGGTAGTGCTGCTGGCGCTGCTCGTTGTGATGCATGTCAACTTCGTGGCCCAGGTTTGCCTTTTTTCTCTGTTTTTTTCTTCTCGGTGATTTTGGTTTTTTTTTCTTGCAGCCCGGTTGTGCTGCTGAGTTTCGTGCCGCCTCTGACGCGCAGCTCATACAAGTGAAGGTACTCAAATGCAGGAACTCTTGTGATTCATTTGATCTTGTTTGTCATTTTGGTTCTAGATTACCGGCAGCAGTAGAGCTTTCGAGGAGCAACACCAATTCCTGTTCAGCCCCCTTACTCACCAAGATCAACCTGAGACGGCTCAAAATGCTGGGTGGAAGTTTTGGTTTCACGAAGCCGGGTCTAAGAGCAAAGCGAAGGTATCGGAAGGTGAGGATGATGGTGAGACCGCTTCTGAGGATGTTTCTGGCGGAGATGAAGCGTTCCGAGCTAATGTTGCCGGCACGACTCTCCTACACTATTTGAGTAAATGGAGTAGCTTCCTTAAGAACATGGAGCAAAGTATGAGAACTTTTGCGCAAGTTTGGGTAAGGCTATCTTATCTGAACGATTTGTCCCTAAGATGCACATTTTAGAGGATCGCGGGCTGGGAATCGTTTGCCGCCACGCTGAAGGGCGATCGACGTGCCGTTGCCTGGAAGGATTCCTTGATTGGTAAGCCAGAGAAATGTTTCTTGTTGGTTCTCATGTTGAAATACAGTAGACCGGGCAGATAAGCAAGGCAAAATCCATGATCCAATGTACTTGTACAGCGTCGAAAAGGTATACGTCTTTTTCGTTTCGGTTGAAAATTGCATGAGATGAGAGAATAATATCAGCCCTCTCGGCTTGAAGGGTTATTTGATTCTTTCAGAAGTCGCAAAGGTCCAGCATGAAATCCGAACGGTCAACGTAAGCATTTGTGCTCAAAATGCTTGTTTTGGCAACAGGTGCTTAAAGAGCCTTCTTATGTTTATTGACTTATCTGTTTGTCAGCAGATGGCAGCGTTTTCTTATTGACAATTTCGTCGGATACGACACAATTCTAATGAACAGCCTCTTAACTGCTCGGGACAAAGGTTGGAATTACACTCGAATTTATTCTCGAAGCGTGTAAGGCTGAATCGTGCACTGTAGGATATCTCTATAACTTTCAGACAAAGGAGCTCTACAACCTCAATTATCTACAGGAGTCGAGTGGAGTATCTCATGGAGTTGAAGGTAAGCTTTCCTTCATGCGTTTGTGCTGTACTCACATAGTTTTTGTAGATTATGTTGTTTTCAAGTTCGGGGTGCTGATAATGTCGTTATTTGTGTTTTTCACCACAACAATGTCTGTTTCGTTCACCCTCAGAGAAACGCAAGCTCGAATGCTGAAATTCACAGGTCTGGTTTTTCTTGAAATTGTGTTCTGTGCTAAACCTTCTTTCCCTGCTTGACAGTCCAACTGCAGCATCACGCACGACATCGTCTTCCTACCTTCCATCTTATCTTTATCCATGTGTTTGAGTCACTAGTTTTTGTGCCTGTAAGTATGAACATCGAACGCTTCATTCATTTGTTTTAATGCTCCCTTGTATTTACAGATTATGATCGGTATTTTGTTTTTTCTATTTGAGTTTTTCGACGATCAGCTCTTAGCTTTCATGGTTTTGACTTTGGTGTGGCTATGCGAACTCTTTACAATGATCAGGCAAGTTTCTTCCATTTGCATTTTGATTATTGACCTTAATATGGTGATTGCAGTGTCAGAACCAGAATCTCAATGCAGTATTTTCCTCGATTTTTCTTTCTCTACTTCATGGTGTTTCACATCTACTTCTTCTCTTATACATACGGTATGATTGCAAACTCACTTTAGCACATTGCTGAACTTGTCTCCTTTTTCAGGATTCTCTTATCTCGCGTTTTCAGCAACTGCGGGATTCATGCAGCACCTGGTTTTATTTTTTTGGAATCGTTTTGAGGTAAGACATTGACATGCCTGCTGCTTCTTACGATTCGATGGGGCCTGTCAGCAGATACCTGCATTACAAGTATATCTACGTAGAAGGGAGCTACTTCAGCAGCAGGGGTTACATGTAACGTCGTCGGCAATACTGACTTCAGCTGTGCAAGTGACGCGGCTAAACCCTGTCAACCCGCCAAGATCTGCAGAACAAAGAGTAGAAGGGAACAATGGCTCTAGGACTTCCTTAGGATTTATGACTGGAACTTTCGAAGTAGGCGGGTTGCAGTCTTCCAACAGCTCGAGAACTTCCAACGCAGCCCAGATTCCTTCGGACAGAATGACGGATAGTCTAGATTCTACTGTTGGCGTGCCAGATGCTTCTGTGGAGAACACTCAAGCCGAGGGCCCTCCAACCCCAGCGGCTAATGCTCCTATCATTCAGGCTGCTCCCATCACAGCATTCGGTTCCGTGTTTCCGTGGACCTTAGGGAGCCCGTCAACGGCATTGGTTTCCTTCCTTCCCATATTCCGGGACTTCAGGGAGCCTGAACCGGAGCCAGCAGGGACGACAACCACTGTAGGGACGGGTGGCGCCGAGGACGACAACGGTGGCTTGCGACAGAGGAACAACAGGACTCAAGAAGCTGGAAGCGAGGCGGATACATAGCAACATATTGCGGTGACGATCCAAAACACCAGGTTAATCTTCTTCACGACTACGAGATGGTTGGTAACCAGAATCGCTTTTCTTGATAGTGGACTGACTCGTTTATAATCTCGGGTTCCAGGAAAATGGTGGCTGAAAACTTTTTTCTTCGTCCAGGCAGCAGCTCTCCTTCACCAGGTTCCGGTCATGTCTATATCGTCGGTTGGTTAGTTTACAACGGATTGGTAGTAAAGAACTTGTGTGCTGTTGTGTGTCAAATCGGAAAGCTCAGAGGGAATCAATAGTGTGTTTTTATGATCCTGCTTTTAAGCTGTTCTTTGCAGGAACAGGAGTCTCGAAAGCTGTCAAGCATATGCTCGCGCTGTTGGGGCGAACCCGTCCAAAGAGGCTGTCAGCAGGATGATCCAACCGCCAGGGATATGAAAGAGAGTGCCAGCTGCCATACACATGGGAACATGGCCCAGCCCGCCATCAACCGTTTCCTCGCATGACGTAAACAGAGAAGCTGTCCGAGCAAACTTATACAAAACGAAGAATCCTTAGCTCGGAGGTACCACTTTTTCTTCTTTCACTATGGATCATCCGCCGTATCACCGTTTTCTTCTTCTTCCTCTTCTGCTTCTTCGTGCAGCAGCAGCAGTAACAGCACTCTGACGATTGAAGGGAATGGATGCCAGGGACTTTGTCAAGCTGTCCGTGGCGGGTCTCGGGCTCCGCATTAATCCTGCTTCAACAGGAACAGGGGGTACAGATGCAGGCTCTTCGTCGTTGAAGCGGCGAAGCAGGACTAGAAGCTTGGGCAGAATCGGGATTCCCTCGAGCAGCAATTGCTTCTTCTGCGAGATCAGATTTCCTGGGTGTCAACCGCAGACTTCACAGGTTCCACTCGTCTTTGGAGAGCCAGATTCTCGATCTGTTGCTGCAAACTTCTACATCGACGCCACCGTCTTCAACAAGCTCCTGTCGCCAAACCCGGCGTCATGTCTGCTGCGCGTGGGAAGCGGGTCAGCTCCAAGCGTGGAATTGGTTGTATACGCAGGCAGGCAGGGATACGGCAGCAGCAGCGGCAGCAGCAGCGGCAGCAGCAGCATCAGCAGCAAAGTTTTGGGAGTTTTCAGAGTACCAATCAGCGCAGATTCAGATTGGACAGACGGGTTGCTTCTACACGGAGGCTGGGTCAAAATGGGCAGCTTCATTAGTGGAATGGAGCTCCACGCTGCAGTGAAGCTAGAGTCGGATCCGCGCTACGAGTTCCAATTCGATGGCGACATTGCATTGAGCCCCCAGATTGTCCAGGTGAAGGGGAAAGGCGCAGGAAAGAAGCAGCAGCCAGTTTTCAGCTGCAAATTCAGCAAAGGCAGGACGAGGTAAGAGCACGAGTTTCTTTTTTTATTTGGCTTGCCAAGTTTCTCAGTGTCTCTCTTCCAGGATGGTGCAAGGGGATCTTACACCAAGCCGGACTCCCAGGGAGGAGAGCGGCAATAGCCGAGAAAGAAAGAGCTGGCTCGTGACAATCCACGACCTGTCGGGCTCCCCGGTCGCGGCGGCTTCGATGGTGACACCCTTCGTGCCGTTCACGGGCTCGGACGAAGTCAGCCGGAGCAACCCGGGCGGCTGGCTCATCCTCGTGCCCGACTCGTGCTCCTCGGCAACCGACGTGGTGCATGGCGGCCACTCGTACTACTCGTGGAGGGCCTGGGGGCGACTCGAGGCGTGGCGGCAGGATGGCGGAAGGCTGGGGCTAAAGTTCCAGCTCATCTCCCACACCGGCTCCATCCTCGTGTCCGAGACCACCATCCCTTCCTCCAACAAAGCCGGCGAGTTCTCCATTGATACAGGCCCCAGCGTCCACCACTCTCCACTCCCGAGTCCTCGCAGCAGTGGAGATTGTTCCTTCTACCTCGGCCTCCCGACCACAGACAGTGGCTTCGTGATGAACTGCGAGCTGCGGCGCGGTGGCAGTGGCAGCGGGAGGAGAAGTAACTCGTCCTCCTCGTCGTCGGCGTCCAGGGCCACTGTCCAGCTCTCGACCAGGTACATTACGTGCGTGGAGGACGCCGCGGTTTTCATGGCCTTGGCTGCGGCCGTGGACTTGAGCCGCGATGCGTGTCAGCCATTCTCTCGCAAGCTCCGCAAGGAGCTGTGTAGAGATTTCTTCTAGCTCGACCAAAGCTAGCTAGCTAGCGGGCGAGACGGCCTTTCTTTTGATCGTTACTTTTCTCTTCTTCCTTTTTATCTCTTCCCAGAGCATGCGCGATTGGATAAAAGCTGCCTGGAGACTTTTGTGTATATTATAAACATGTGTAAGAATATATCAAATTGCTTGTACCTTTGGAAGATTTGACGTAGTAGTAGAGCATGTGTTTGTTGGCTCCACTTAAAAACGAAAGGGCGCCCTCACAGAGGAGAGCGAGCTGGAAAGACACTCGCGCGAAGAAATTCTTTTCGTTCGTTTCCTGGTGCGTCGTCAACGATTTTGATTGATTGATGGATCCAACAAACGACCCCGCTGATGGCTTTCGCTTCTTTACACTTTCGGTGCCGTCTCTCTCGATTCCTTTGAAATCGTCGTCTCTTTGCTCTGCTTGCGCTGCGCTGCGATGATAGTGCCAACCAGCACTAGGCCACCACCACCAAAGATCTCTCTTTCACTGTCGAAAGAATGAGCCACCAAAACCACCACCTATATATCCCCTTTCGGCAGTACCGATGCTCTACTAAAGTCCTGCAAGCTCTTTAGAGCAGTGGAACCCAACCTGGCCTACCTAGGAGGGCGAAACTCGGTAGTGATGATCGTCAAAATCGTCTCCTCCTCCTCCTCCTCCTCGCATGTTGCGTCGATTACTATTACTGCGATCGTTGCCATTCCTGAAACTACCCGAGTATCTTTGCGACTGCAAGTACGAGAGGATCGACCACACGCTGCGAACGAGTAACAATCCTATGAACATCATACTCCCCATGGAGCACACCACCTGCATTGGAACACAAAAACAAAGGAAAGCTTTAGCCAGACACACGCGCGCTGCTGTGTACCTAAGCTCGCTCACTTCGAGAAGCGCTTTTGCCACCCAGAACACCGTCAGCAACACCGCACCATTTACAAAAAACGATATCTGCCAGAGAAGAACGAGAACGAGATCATTGGAAATCGAATAAAGAGATCATCGCTCTTCTCGAGAGAACGAGAGGGAAAACAACTAGAAAGGGAGATACGAACCAAATCCGATGTGAAAATTGGTGGCAGCATTCCTCTCGCCGCCTTGGTAGCCCGCGAGGATAGTTTCCTGAGAATCGTGCGGACAAGCTGGACGAGAAGAACCATACTGTCGCCGTCCATAGAAAAATCTCTATCGTAGTCATCATCTTCGTAAAATTCGTGCTCCACCTAGTAAAAGACAAGCCATAGGTTTAAAATTCTCACATCACTGCTAGCCTAGGAAATTCTCGACAAACAACCATACCTTGCGAGGCTTTGCTGGAGCGAGTTGAAATCTCCTGGATCCGCGAATGAAAATCATGACAATTCGCTCCCCAGGCCTAATCTTCTCCCCGATTCGGAGAGCGCGCTGGGAAATCGGCGCCGCCATCCAGAGCGATGGCACAGCCGACGCCAGCACGGGCAATCGAGAGGCGCCAACGCCATAGCTAGGGCTCATCGAGCCAAACCGGCCCCGCCACGTCATCCACACTATGTGGTGGTCCACGTGTGCTAGTTTGCCATGTCATGCATTTTGTTAAAATAATATGATCGTCCAATTAACCCTTAAAATGGACTAACCCATAGCTAATAATTTTATAACGATAGAGTATGTTTGATGGTTCTACACGACCAGTGTTATTCCACTTTGGCCACTTTGGCGATCTCTACACCGTGGTCTCTCTCGCTTGGATCTCACTACCGCTACTCTTCTCACACACCACTCCTTCCTTGTTCTTACAAGCTTCATCCTCCTCGCCCTCGATCTTCTTCTCCGCCACAGCCGCCGCCTCCTCGGCCCTCTGCGACCCCGTCAACCTCGCCAAGGTCACAAACGAAGTTCCTCCAAGAACATTGTTGGCGGCCCGGACCGCAAACACGGACGTCTTGAACACCGCCGGACTCAACACTCCCGCAGCAAAGTACTCCAATCCATTGAGCGCCTGGTACCTGAGATTGCTGCTCACTCCCATGTG
>NW_003314327.1:25115-115908 GCF_000143415.4 Selaginella moellendorffii | reverse complement strand
GTGGGGATCACGGTCGTCGTCCTGGATGTGGAGACTACTGGCGTCGATCGGCGATCCCTGGATCTAGGCACTGCGCTGCGGCTGCCCAGGATCAAATTCTGCTGCCTTGCGAACCTGTGAGACGCGGATCTGGCCGTGACGCCGCCGCCGCCGCCGCCGCTGCTGCTGGTGAGCGCCGAATGCATGGCGACCGCCGCCGCCATGGCGAAGAACACTTTGCCCTGGCGCGCTCCTTGCCCTAAAATCCCAACGGTCGGACGTTCGAGTCGCGGGAATGTTCGTACTAGCAACGCAAATGCTATATACGTGCGATCATGCGCTTGGTGCTCCAGGAAGAACATTTATGCTCGCTCCTCGATTGCTTCCTCCTCGATCAGTCATCCAAAAGGGCTTCTTTGCTTTTGATCGACCGATCCATCGTCCATGGCAGAGATTGAGGATGGTTACGAGCAGCAGCAGCGTCGCATGAGAGTGCCAATGCTGACCACCTCCTCCGATCAGGCCGTCGCCACTGCCAAGCAAATCCAGGCTTTGGATTCTCCTCGCTCCAGGCTCACGATCGTCGCAAAGGTTGTATACATTCTCGCAAACTTCGAAAACATCATCCATGGTGATTGATCTTTTTGATCCAGGCACTGGCTGGCGAGGCACTTGGAACTTTTCTCCTCGTCTTCACCATCGCGGCTTTGACAGCAGTGAACGAGGGAACTCCCGGAGGAATTGGGCTGCTAAGCTTCGCAATGGCGGCCTCGTTCTGCGTCACGGTGATCATCCTCACCATCGGCCACACCTCGGGTGCTCACATCAACCCTTCCATCACCGTGGGATTCGCAGCCGCCGGGAGATTCCCATGGTCTCAAGTAAGCTTATAGTCGATCGAACACAAGAGCTTTGAGAGCTTTACCACTTTTTCCAGGTGCCCTTCTACATGGTTTCTCAGATCACTGGCTCCGTGCTGGCAATCCTGGCGGCGAAATGGGTCTACAGCTTCCCGGAGAGAGACTTTGCCGTGACCCAGCCTCGATCTGGGCCATGGCAATCGCTTGTTCTTGAGACCGCCATGTCCTTCGTTGTCATGTTCCTGGCGTGTATCCTCTCGAATAACACATCACAAGTGGTAACTTTCACTCGCAATTTGTTCCACACTAGTATACTATTGATGCTTTTCATCAGTCGGGCAACGCAGCTGCAATGGCTGTCCCAGCCGCGATCGGGCTGAGCGTTATGGTCGCTGGGTAAGGATGGAAAGATTAAAATGCTTTGATTGATTGATCGTTGTTTTATTAGGCCAATTTCTGGAGGATCACTCAACCCAGCTCGCTCTCTGGGACCGGCAATCGTTTCCAGAAACTTCAAAGCGATTTGGATCTACATTGCAGGGCCTTTCCTGGGATGTGTAACTGCAGGCATAGCTCACAGTCCAGTTTTGGAAGGCAAAGAAGATTCTCAAAATTCCATGTAATGCCCTTAGTGGGCATTTTACGTAAGGGCCGCTAAAAGCTAAGACTCGTTTCACACAAGCCTGTCTTTCAGTCGTTGGAGATGCTCCATCTCCTCCACAATGCAGTGCTGTCCCACTTTTCCAACATAATCCCATGCAAGCGCCGCTGTTGCCGGGGATTACCATGAACCACCTTCGTCACCTTTGAAGGTGGCAGCAAATAGTTCCTCCCTCGAGATCCTCGAATCCACCACCTTTCTCATTGCATCCCTCACATTCCCTCCATATCTCATGGCTTCTTCCACAAGGCCCTCTTCCTTGTCATATCTCATGGCTTCTTCCACAAGACCCTCTTCCTTGTCTAGCATCCTCTTCACCATGTTGCTCCTCTTCCTCACTCCACCATATCTTCGAGCACCTCCTCCTCTCCCAGCCAAAACAACGTCTCGAAAAACTCCTTTTTCTC
Organism: Selaginella moellendorffii; assembly: GCF_000143415.4. Lineage (NCBI taxonomy): Eukaryota > Viridiplantae > Streptophyta > Lycopodiopsida > Selaginellales > Selaginellaceae > Selaginella > Selaginella moellendorffii. The sequence continues at coordinate 114,001 of NW_003314327.1, read as the reverse complement.
GTTGTATATCTACTCCCAAGAACTCATCTCCGCCCTGTCGGCCTTGTCGAGCAGCAGCGGCGCCACCACCTCGCGATCTTGCAACTTCTCCATCTTGCCAAAATCTGCGAAGAGAAGCTCGGACGCAAGCACCACCTTTGTGTCGTGCTGGCCCAGGGACCCCAGCTCCATCACAAAGTCCACCACGTCTTTCACATACTGAGTCATAACTGTCGTTTGAGGGAGGTGGAACGAATGCGCGTATGGATGCCGGGAAGGGGCGGTCGCCGCAGCCAAAGATGTTATGTGGTGAGATCTCCTCGAAGCTATCAGTGACGAAGTGGAAGGAAGGGGACTATCGAGGGAATGGGATCTCGATGCTGCTCGAGGTTTGCCTCGACGCAAAGCTTGGCGACGAGGTCTCCCACATCCTGGGAAGAGTTCCCTGGGAGAAGCTTAGTGGCCGGGCTTTTGCCAAGCTGAGGCATCACTTTCCGGAGCGCAGCTAGGAGGTAGACAAGTTTTGGAAGAGGAACGAATGCTTTGCATTTCTTAAACGGTCATCACTGTAGAACGATGAGAATGTCTCGGACGACAATGAGGAGGAGGATCTCTCGTATGGCAGTGACAAAGAGAAGTATGTGGAAGACGGGGTGGAGTTTGTGATGGAGCTGGAGTCCCTGGGCGAGCACGACATAACGGTGGCGCTTGCATCCGAGCTTCTGTGCCAAGGTTAAGAGCTTGGAAAATCTAGAGGTGGTGGCGCTGCTGCTGCTCGACAAGACCGAGCTCATACCCAGGGATCCATGCTCCGAAGTGATCAAGACGATGCGAGGAGCCGCGAGCTTGGTTGGCTAGAAGGAGAAGGATAGATTGAGGAAGGCTTTTCGAGATCTCTGCAAGGCAGAGCTCCCGGACATGTCTGACAGTTCGGACATGAGTTCTCGGGGAGGAGATATACAACGAGATGTATATATGCAACGCAACCTCGCGTGACTTGGTAGGACCAGGAGTTTGTTTTGGCTAGGAGAGGAGTGCTCGGAGCTATGGTAGAGTGTGTGAGCAAGAAGAGTAACTTGGTGAAGAAGATGCTGGACAAGGACGAGGGTCTTGTGGAAGAAGCCATGAGATATGGAGGGAATGCGAGGGATGCGATGAGAAAGCCGGTGGACTTGAGGATGTGGGTCTGTGGATGCCCACCAGGTTTATGGGAATCCTCGGCACCAGCGCCGCGTCCATGATATTATGGTGGAGAAGTGGAAGAGTACTGCATTCGAGGAGGAGATGGAGCGTCTCCAAGGACTGAAAGACAGGCTTCTGGCAAGAGTGTTTGTTAATTTGTTGCTAATCATGTCTTTAAATCTTTACGTCATATCTTTCAGAGCGATTTGGACTTAGGCTAGGAAGATTCTCAATTCTCTATACTTTCATTGTCCACTCTATAATCTATAAGCGAAGAGTCATTTCACACAAATCTGACTTTCAGTTCTTGAAGATGCTCCATCTCCTCCACGAATGCAGTACTCTTCCACTTGTCCACCATAATCTCATGTACGCGCCGCTGGTGCCGAGGATTCCCATAAACCTGCCGGGCATCCACAAACCCACAAATCTTCATCACCTTCAACGGTGGTGGCGGTAAATAGTTCCCAAAGCTCGGCTCCCTCGAGAGATACTCCATCCTCGAATCCACCACCTTTCTCATCGCATCCCTCACATTCCCTCCATATCTCATGGCTTCTTCCACAAGACCCTCATCCTTGTCCAGCATCCACTTCACCAGGTTGCTCCTCTTGCTCACACACTCCACCATAGCTCCGAGCACCTCCTCCTCTCCCAGCCAAAACAACGTCTCGAAAAACTCCTTCTGGTCCTTCCAAGCCAACGCGAGCTTGGGATCTCGATGTCTATCCCCTACCCAAGAAATCATCTCTGCCCTGTCAGCCACCTCCGGGAGCTCTGCCTTGCACAGATCTCCAAAAACCGTCCTCAATCCATCTTTCTCCTTCAAGCCAACCAAGCTTGCAGCTCTTCGCATCGTCTTGATCACTTTGGAGCCATTCATGTATCGATCCCTGGGTATGAGCTCGGCCTTGTCGAGCAGCAGCAGCGCCACCACCTCGTGATCTTTTAAGTTCTCCACCTTGGCAAAATCCGCGAAGAGAAGCTCGGATGCAAGCACCACCGCTGTGTCATGATCGCCCAGGGACTCCAGCTCCATCACAAACTTCACAACGTCTTCCATATACTTTTCTTTGCTCCAGGAACCAGAGAGATCCTCGAAGCATTCCTTCCTCCACGTCCAAAACTCGTCCACCTCCTCTCTGCGCTCCGGGAAGTGATCCCTCAGCTTGGCAAGAGCCCGGCTGCTAAGCTTCTCCCAGGGAACTCGTCCCAGAATGTGGGAGACCTCGTCGCCAAGCCTTGCGTCAATGCAAAACTCGAGCAGCATCGCGATCCCATTCTCTAAATGCTTCTCCTCATTGTACTTCACAGTCACGGGTAGCTCAGAGGAGATCGCGCCGCAAAACATCTTGGCTGCAGCGATCGCCCCGTCCCGGCATCCACAAGCGTCCAGTCGCAAGGCCAGACCTCCGCAAGCCATCACTGCGCCATACCACTCCGGAGGATCGATGGCTTTCACATCTTCTCCGCTCCACCACTGACGCTTCACTGGCTCTTCGTGCTCCTTTACGGCGTTCATCACCGTTTCCACAGTCCCTTTGCATGCCTCCCAGCCGTAAGCCTTCACCGCCGTCGCAAACTCGTCGAAGCTCGTCATGTTCGTTCCCCACGTCCTCAATATCAAGAACGCGGCATCGCGAGCACCGCTCTTCACACACGCATCGAGCAGCCGGGCAACAAACTTCCAGCATCCGAGTCTCCAACCCGGAGAAGCCTCAAACTTCTCCGGCAAGCTGTGGAAAGCATCCACAGCTTGCTCCAAGTTTCTCCTCTTGCTTTCCTCCGATCCGCAAGCTTCTTCCTCGATCCAGTCCAGCAGCCAGTCTATGTGTATCGGCGAGCAGCAAATCGTTTGCATCCTCGTCTCTCTCGGCCACACCACCAGAACCGCGACGTGGTAGAAGTACTGATTCGTACCACCTTCGTTTCCAGCCATCATCCCCGTCCCGCGGAACTCGTCCTCGAGAAAGTCGAAGAGATCTCTCTCGTTAAACTCGTCCTTGTCCTGGTTCATATCCCGGGGCAGCTTCTTCAGCGCGCAGCGAAGAACTTGGTGCCGGACATCAATCTCCCACCTTTGAAACTTGGCTGGCCTATTGTCGATACCGTACTCGATCGACACGTCCTCCGTCACGGTCTTGTGCTTGGTGAGCATGCAAAGATGGACATCCAGAAACTCGCAGGCTCTCACCATGGCCGCTACAACGCGGTCCTGGCCCTTGAGCCCGGCAAACGAGAGGCTCGTCTTGGAGTACTTGTGAGCCAGCGGGATCGCCAAGAGCTTCCTCTTATACTCGCTGCGGTTGCGGCTGTATACCGGGGCATAGTCATCGTCATCGTAGCTATCATCTTCTTCCACTTGAGTCCTCCTTGTCGCACGCTATTGCCACGACGAAGACTTAGAAATGGAATCAAAGTAGAGATCGATGCTTACCGTGGCGAGTTGCATCCGGGGAGCGTTTGATCTCGCTACCGTGGCGAGTTGCCTTGACCTCCGCGAGTTTGCTCTCTGCGCCACACCGCCGCCACCTTTCTCGACCCATTCCCGAAGAAGCTCTTTCACTCGAGGCATCGAGGACACAAAAGAGGGGACGTTCTCGGCGGCTATGAACTCCACGTTGTTCCTCACCAGGCTAAAAACCAGGGATAGCCTCGATCCACCGGTCACTTCCTCAAGCTGGTGCTCGCAGTCGCAAAAGAAGATCGTCGAGAAGTACTTGCTGGAGCTGCCTTGCGAGAAATCAAAGCAGTAGCGCTCCAGCCCCTGGCGAACCCCGAGAGCTCCTCCGGTGTGCCCGGACGCTGTGGGGAGCTGGACGATCATCGTCGCAAACATCCTTCTCCGTGTCCCTGTGGAACTTGAAGTGTCCTCCAGCCTCGTAGAGCAGCAGCTTGTAGAGCTTCACGTCGAGCTCCAGCGCTCTGGGATCCAGGCCCATGGCGGCGAGCCCAGCAGCCGCCAAGCCATGAACCACGGACGAGAAGAAGCTCGGATTCTCGGGGCAGGAGATCTTATCTGGATTGACCTGCCATGCCTTCCTCACGTCCGTGTCGACGAGAGTCCTCTCGCCGAGACCGTATGGCGCTTGCTGGCAAACTGACTTGAGCCTGGCGAGACCCTCTTGCGAGAGTGGGAGATGGATGCTACCGGCGCCTTCCACGAGCAGCGACGCTGACATGGGGAAGACATTCACATCGATCTCCCCTCCAGTCGTAAAGACTTCTCGATCACACCACAGCGAGCGAAGATTTCAACGATGACGTGCACTGGAACTTTTGGGGGACAGGATGGTGATGACGGTGGCTCCAAGCACTTTTAACACGGAGTTTTCGCACTGGAGCGTTTGCGATTCCGAGTGTTATGTTTGCTCTTCGCCAGCTATGAACCTGCCTTTCTTCGGTGTACAGGAAGAGTACCCTTGCATTTGTTAAGGTCAGGGGGTTTGATCCGGAGAAGAATCCCTGGCTGGATATTGTGTACTTCGTAGTCTCGTTGGGCGTCGCTACATCTTCTCACAGCCACCATGAACGCGTGATAATCCCACTTGACGCCTTGATTGAGCTTGTGCACTCAAGCACTGGCATCGTGAAACTCTCCGACCATCGCATAAGTCTCGCCGTTGCACACAGATATCAGGGGCGACAAGAGTTGGCTGTTTTGTTGTGGCAATCTCGATAATCCGGTGATGATCATCGAGTTTGATGTCCGTAGAGAAGAGTGGACGAGGGCTGAATGTTTCGTTTTACTTCTTCCAGGTGTGGGATTTTTTTTGTACACACTCCAATTGGGACTGGCTTTAGCATTGCAGCGTTGGAGATCGAGGTCTCATTTCGCAATGTCAACTTTCATATAGCTACGAAATCGGTCTGAGGAGGGTGAGCCGGATCGAGGCAAATCCTCCAGCGAGCAGGGCTACTCATTCCAAGCTTGGAAAGCAAGGACTTCATGCGGTAGTGCGTGTCGGGAAGTGGCTGGCCTTCAATCTTTCTATTCCATCCCTCCGGCTGGTTTGATGCAATAGGAAAGTACGACTCGTCGACACCACCGTGAAGCTCGTGGAGTAGTTGGTCCTGGAAGTGAATGGGAACTTGAGCTTCGTCTAGAATGTGCGTAATATTGACGAGTTTTCGTTTCACCCTCCACTCGTATCTTTTGACGATGTCCGACGTGCTCTCTTACGCCATCAACCTCTGCTTCATCAGCTTCCAGCCCTTCACCGCAGTCCTGTTCTTGTCGTTCCTCTAATCCCTCCCGAGCCCCTTTTCATCTCGTTCGTCTTGTCTCCTCCTCCTAATCCCTGATCGGGCAATTTGCGTGTCTTACAATTCGGCGTTGCTGATTCCTCCACAAAGTGGAGCGATGCATGGACCTTCTCGGCCGTCAGCCTAGCCGCACCTCTATCTCTCCAATCGAGTGCAAATCTTTCCAATGCTTGGCGCTCCCTCGATCGCCATGGCAGCTTTAAGCACGCGGGATGATCAACAGTTCGTGTACCATGGGAAGTGTAACATTGAGATTTTAGTTTTTTTTCTTGTGATTCCATTTTTTTCTTGCTGGAGTTGTACGCATGGAAGAAATTTACCAAAGAGGAATGAGAATGGTCTGAGCTCTTAGCAAGAACACAGGTATGAAAAAGCTATGCTTTTACATATCTTTTGCTTCTCTGATAGACTTTCAGCCTTCCTGCACGCAGAAGTTAGACTTTTAGAAAACCAGCAACTCAAGAAGCTGTCCCTATCCAAGCTGAATGGGATGCACACCTTGGATAGAGCGCTCGTTTGTGGGCTTGCTGGAGAGTTATGCGGTGAAGTACTTGCCATCCCCCGTGTTCCATGTTATGGTCTGAGCGCTCAGCTCTCTGGAGTTGCCATCGGAAACGGCTTGACAACATAGGTATAAAAAACGATATTTAATACGTTCAAACTTCCTCCCCTCAGCAAAGGTTTGAAAGCATCATCCATGCACTGGTTGATCTCTTTGATCCAGGCACTGGCACTCGGAACTATTCTCCTCGTCTTCACCATCGCAGCGCTCCAAAAACTGGATATTTCAGATAATTCACTCCAAGGGGAAATTCCAATTGAACTAGCACGCTACACTCTCGTTGACCTGTCAAAGAACAACTTGGCAAGAGAAATTCCATGGGAAGTATTCAAAACGTTGCGCCTTCAAACCCTAGGAATGGAAAGAAACAAGTTGATTGGGCAAATTTCACGGCCACTGCTTGAGAACTGTGCAAAGTTGGAGCTGCTGCAGCTGGGGAACAACTCTCTCCATGGCACCGACATTGACGTGAGCAAACTTCCATGGTTAAAGAGAAATACTTGCTGGAGCTGCCTTGCGAGAAATCAAAGCTGTAGCGCTCCAGCCCCTGGCGAACCCCGAGAGCTCCCCGGTCTGTGGGGAGCTGGACGATCATCGTCGCAAACATCCCAGCTTCCTTCTCCGTGTCCCTGTGGAACTTGAAGTGTCCTCCAGGCAGCAGCTTGTAGAGCTTCACGTCGAGCTCCAGAGCTCTGGGATCCAACCCCATGGCAGCGAGGCAGCCGCTGCTCGGATTCGGCAGGAGATCTTATCGGGATTGATCTGCCATGCCGTCCTTGTTCTCTCGCAGAGACCGTATGGCGCTTGCTGGCAAACCGACTTGAGCCTGGCCGGTCACCCTCTTGCGAGAGCAGGCGATGGATGCTACTGGCGCCTTGGACGAGCAGCGTAGATTGTTGTTGCTGGCGGGCTTCAATTTTATCGGCTAAAGATGCTGGCTATTAAGCGACGCTGGCATGGGGAAGAGATTCGCATAACTTTCTCCATAACTCTGGTCTTCTCTAGTCAACGCTACTCAAAATTATTTGTGTTTACAAACGCTAAACAATGAGCAAAGTTTGTTTGTGTTCTTCATTGTTCTTCACAGCGATCACAGAGCTCTCTCATCTATCCTCCGGGAAAGGAAGATACTCCTTGTTGATCTTCCGGAGCGTGGAATTCTGGGCAAGAGTGTCCACAACCGCCGTCACAGCAGCAATCGAGGCAGCAGCCGCGAGCCCACGACCAACACTTCCATCTGCCAAAAACCCACCAACAAAAAAAAAGGAAATCACAACGAAGAAAAAAAACCCCTCAATCCAATCCAAGAGAATGTAGCTCACTTCTCAGCCCAAGAACAGCTCCAGCGGCCCAGCCAGCATAGATCGAGTTCCAATAGTCGGCCTTGCCGCGATACCTCTCGCAGAGGGCATCGGTGAGGGCGTAGGCGGCGCCCATGGCCCCAATTGTAGCGCCATACTCGATCATCTGGTAGCGATTCACGGCCCTGACAATCTCCCGGCCCTTGGTGGGCATCTGGTAGTTCCACCGCGTCTTGAGATTGCCATACAGGGCGCCCAGCAATCCACAGCCCAGCCCCCCCGAGAGCGTCTTGTACGTTACCGTGTCATAGTCGCCCAGATCCACGCCGCGGTAGTCATCCGAGCCCAGCACCGGCGCCTCTGTCAGCGTCTCGAATAGATCGCTCACCACGCCCATCTCTCCAAGCCCAAATTTAGGGTTCTTCCGCAAATTCCGGAATTTCACATAAACCCTAAAATGCGGCTTTAGGACCCCATCACCTTCTTGATGTCCTTTTTGGGCATATGCCGAGTCCACACAACGGCATCTTTCAAGGAGATCCCACTCCCGTGAGGAGCACTGGAACTTTTGGGGGATTACTGGCGATTGACGGGACAGGATGGTGGTGACGGTGGCTTCCCTCACGAAGAACAAGACCTTCACTTTTTTTGACCTTGTAAAATGTAAGACTTCAGGGTTCTTCGGCGCTTCTTCTCCCAAAATGGCAGCTCTTCACGACCTTCCGGAGCAGCTCCAGGACGTGATCTTCTGCAAGCTTCCTTTCACCTCCATCACCGCGGCACGGTGCGTCTGCAAGCAATGGCGCACCAAGCTGCGCAGCCAAAACTTCCTGGTAATGTACCGAGAGTGCAGGACCAGGCCGCGCGAGCAATGGATCATGGCTAGCAACAAGAGTGGCGCCGGCGGCTACGCGATGTTTAGCATCCAGGACAGGAAATGGGTGGACACAAGCTTGGCGCTACCGCCTTCTCTCCTGCCCCGAGACAGCACCTTGGCACTCTTTGGATCCTGCGTGGGGTTGTGGTGCATTGGGGTCTCGCTCGGTCCCGAGCTCTCCAAGCTGGTGCTTTGCGACCCCATCACCGCGAGGATTTTCAAGGAGATCCCACTCCCTTGGAAGGCCCATAGGGAGGACTGGAACTTTTGGGGCATTGCTTCTTTGGATGGCTATAGACGGGACAGGATGGTGGTGACAGTGGCTTCCATCTCGAACAATAAGGTCTTTGCATTTAACACACAGTTTTCGCACTGGAGTGTTTGCTATTCCGATCGTTACGTTTGCTCTTGGCCAGCAACAAGCTTGCCTTTCTTCGCTGTGAGGGACGAGCGCATTGTTGTGAAGGTCAGGCGGTTTGATCTGGAGAAGTTTGGGGATCCGTGGCTGGATCTTATGGATGTGGTGGTCTCGTTGGGCATCCGTTCGAGGAGGTCTGGGATATTTGTGTGCAATGGCGAAACTTACGCCATGGTGGGAGAGTTTTACAACGACAAAACTGTGCTTGTAGTGCACAAGCTCAATGAAGGCGTCAAGTGGGATTATTACTCGTTCAAGGTGGCAGGGGTTTGTGACGAGGTTGAGATTCTTAGCGATGGGCAGACAAGATCTGGGTGGTTTGTTGTGGTAATCCTGATAATCCGGTGGTGATCATCGAGTTTGATGTGAGTAGCGAAGAGTGGACGATGAACCAGGGGATCTTTGGGCCCATTCAGAACTTGGACAAGGTTATGTTCTTTGAAGTTTGAGGTGATCAGATCGTAAGCTGGTTCATTTCCATTTCTTGTGTGATCTAAATTCTCTCGAGTACAGATAATAATTTGTTGTTTACAGAAATGGAACAGCCACAACTTCACAACATTGAGATTCGCTTGTATCTTTTGGGAAGACATCATTTTCTGAATGGATCTTCCTCTACAAAACAAAACGCTCTTATAATCATGACAAACTTAAGCTTACAGACACGTGATTAGGGTAAACAAAGATGCGAGAGCGGTTTAATGGCCTTCCGGAGCAGCTCCAGGACGCGATCTTCTGCAAGTTGCCTTTCACCTCCATCACTGTGGCGCGGCGCGTCTGCAAGCAATGGCGCACCAAGCTGCGCAGCCAAAACTTCCTGTTAATGTACCGAGAGTGCAAGACGAGGCCGCGCGAGCAGTGGATCATGGCTAGTAGCAAGAGTAGTGACGGTGGTTACGCAATGTTTAGCATCCAGGACAGGAAATGGGTGGACACAAGCTTGGCGCTACCGCCATCGCTGCTACCCCAAAGCACCGCCATCTCGCTGGCACTCTTTGGATCCTGCATGGGGCTGTGGTGCATTAGGGTCTCACTCCATTGCAAGCTCTCCAAGCTTGTGCTTTGCGACCCTATCGCTGGGAGGATTTTCAAGGAGATCCCGCTGCCTTGGACGGCCAATAACGACGAGTGGAACTTTTGGGGGATTGCTTCTTTGGATGGCTATAGACGGGAGGTGGTGGCCTCCATCACGAAGAACGAGCTCTTCACTTTCAACACACAGTTTTCGCACTGGAGCGTTCGGGATGTTCCCAAGCATTACTTGTGCTTCGCTGTAAGAGATTACTGCTCTTCTAAAATTAGGGTCAGGGTTTAATCCAGAGAAGTGTGGGAATCCCTGGCTGGATGTTAAGGATTTGATAGTCCCGTTTCGCCTCGACGTCCACCTCCATTGGAAGAAGTCCGGGATATTTGTGTGCAAGGGCGACATCTATGCGATGGTCGTAGAGTTTCACGATGGAGAGATTGCGCTTACAGTGCACAAGCTCAATGATGCAGATGGCAAGTGGGATTATCACTCGTTCGAGGTGGCAGGGGCTTGTGAGGAGGTTGAGATTTGTAGCAATGGGGAAGACAAGATCTGGGTGCTTGACGAAGGCAAGATCATCGAGTATGATGTGCGTAGCAAAGAGTGGACGATGGACAACGAGATCTTCAAGGTCTCGTCAAGGATTCATATCATAGACAAGGTAATGTTCTTTGAAATTTGAGGTGATCAGAAGCCTTCTTTCCTTTCATTCTCTTTTATTTCATGTGGTGCTATCACTTAAAATCACTTTATTTTTTGTGTTCTTGTATATAAAACTGCCTAAACCTTTTAGGGCTTGCATATTTAGTTTTTAACCACAAGCTTTTGCCTTTAAAGTTAAGCATTCTCTGCCCTAATTAATTAACGTTACGTATGACCCATCCTACGGTTGACACGTCCCCCCTAGCGGGACCTGGACAGCTAACGCCCGTCGGATTGTTCCACGCTGGGCGGGCGGGCCCCGCGCCCCAAGGGGGAGAATATTCGCTGAGCTCGAGAGTCTCCTCTCAATAGTCGAGCTCCCACAACAAATATTTTGCTTTAAACAAGCCTATCATTCCCAGATCTCCAGCGCCTCCTCCTCGATTCCATGCCGCCGGCTATGGCGAGATGCCGCCATCTCTCCAGCTCTCCCGTCTAGATCGGCACCATTCCAGCGCCAATCCATGGTGACGCTGGCCAGATCGTGCTGCGCCGCGGCGACGGCCACAACCTCGTCCACGATCCCTTACAGGCGATTGAAGCAGCTTAGGGCGGAGCGGCAAGCGGCGGTGGCCGCGAGCGCTGGAGCTCATGGTGGGAATGCCGGCGCTGGGAATCCACAGGTGGGCCATGGTGAGGATGATGAGGATCACAGGATGAGAATTCGATCGCTGAGAAAGGCGGATCGATCGGAGGACGCGGTGGTGCTCAAGGTTGCCACGGTTGGCGACTGTGAATCGGGGAAAACAAGCTTTCTGGTAAGCAAATCCGAGCTTAGCGAGAGTCTTTCTCTCGTATAAGCGAGTGTGGTTTTGGATCCTTCTCAATTTTTTTGTTGTTTCACTGTTTCCAGGCCAAGTATGTGAGCGCTGGGACCATTCAAGGGGATCCCGAGCTGGAGGATGATCCGGAGTCAGAGCTCCATCCCCACTGCGAAGAGGATTATGTGCAAACTCTAGGTGTGGCTTTGCGAGAGAAGTGCCTGAGGATCAAGAATGCCAAGATTGTTTTCAGCATCTGGGAGCTTGGAGGTCTGGTAATGCTGCCGAATTTCATCCTAGAGTAGAGTTTGCATTCCATTCCTTCTTTCTTTTCTTCTTCCTAGCAACGAAGTTTCGGTGTTTTTTTCCTGGGCAGGAGACAGATTGTTTGAGGATCTTCTTCCCAGTGTTTGCGAGGGTGCTGCTGCCGTGATTTTCATGTTTGATCTCACGAAACGCTCGACTCTCAAGAGGTATTTTGTCGTTGAGGATCTTTGTTTTGTGTGCGATCGGCCTGCTGTTCATACTTTCTTCGTTGGATTTTCCCAGTGTCAAAGAATGGTTCATCAAGTCCAGGAAAATTAACAATGTAATTAAAAGCTAAGCTTTGGAGTTTGGTCACTAACGTTTCTGTTTCTGATGACAGTGTGCTATTCCTGTTCTAGTCGGAAGCAAGTATGACCAGTTTATCTATTTCCCCCAAGACATTCAGGTGGCAATCACCAAGCAGGTAAATTGTCCAGTTTCTCCAGCCGTTTTTTCTCCAACTAGGAATTAACTCCGGGTAACCAGGCGATGTTTTATGCCGAGACAATGGGTGCGTCTCTCTTCTTCTCCAGCACCACGCACAACATCAACATCCACAAGATCTTCAAGATCATCGTGGCCAAGGTGTTCGATCTGCGCTGTAACATCTCCAGAAACTACAACTTGGGAGAACCCGTTGTGGTTTACTGAGAGTCAATTGAAGAAAAATGGATTATGGCTCCTGCATCTTTGTAGCCACCTTTTCTAAAGCTGTTTGAGGTGGAGTGAGATCGTTAAAGTTCATAGCATTGATGGATGAAGGTTTTTTTCCAGCCAGATGCTAGAGTAGCAGCCATAAAAGCCAAAGCATTACAAATAGCACTGAAAGGACTCAAAGAATCAAAACACCAAGCTATGATAATGTTGAATCATAGTAAATATACCTAGAACATTCAAGCATTGAGATTTAACTTTTTCTAATTCGTTCGTAATTATAAATCTCCATTTTCTGTCTTGCACGCTTGTGGTCAAGCCGCAAATGCTGTTTAGACTGTCTTCCAAGGACATAACAAAGCCGTGTAAAAAGAAGGGCCAATGATCAATGGACACATAGATCCAAAAGGAGATTGATTGAGATTTTAGCAGAATGGTGTTTATAAGAATTGAATAGCAAGTATGGGAATAATTGAATCTCCATAATAGCTAGTGTCATTCTAAGGATGATCCAAAATCTATTAACAAGAGGAGTGACCAAGTTAAGTACTATTAAAATACTTAGCTGCATAGTTTTGTTAAGCTTTATGTGGAATAACCTTTTCCATCCACCATGTTTTGTATCTTTGAAAATTGGATTGGGCAGCTATATTTGTCAATATAACATGTTTGGAGTCTTTGGATGTGAGCTACAGTTATTTGAACTCAAGATGATTCTCACCATTGAACAATTCTTGAAGAGTTTCCATTATTGTGCCATAGTCATGAAAGTTAGGACTGAATAAGTGCCAAAATCAAACATATTGACTATATCTTTCCCCAAACCAAAGATACCCTTCCTCCAAAACTAAATATTATCATTTGTATAGCTTCATTGCTCCCACTATTCCAAGTGATAGAGATTATTGCACAAAAATCTGGTGATTTGTATAAGTTGTGTTTTAGAAGTATAGTGGAATCAAGGTTTTGGACCAATTCCTTATTTTATCAAATGGAAGTTTATAATTATAAATAATGTTCATAATTTATAAACACAAGATTAACATTATTGCATATCAATCATTAGATGGTAAAATAAACTAGAATATATTAGGGAGTGTTTAAGAAAGTTTATAAGTTATAAACATATTCATAAATTATAAATACAAGACTAATATAAATGAATGACAACTGATCCTAGAATATCTACATATTTTAATTGCTTAAGAAAACTAAAAATGGTAAAAAAATTATTAAAATTTGTATTAGCACAGCTTAATTGGTTTCCAGTCCAATCTTGCATTTATATTTTTCGTTGGGAATTTAATTTATAATTTATTTCTAGATATTGTTTCCTTAAACATTAGTATGGATCCTAATCAAAAGTTAGAGTTCAACAAGAAACATTGAAGATAATTGTTACTCATGTACACTAATGCATTTCTTTATATGTCTAATATGATTATAGAATAAGATGAACTTCCCATCATACTTGACTATAAAGATTATTATGCAGCATATGTGACTGATTAGAAATACCCTTGAATGACATTAGAGACAAGCTGGGTCTTTCATATTGATTAATTGGTTGCAATGCAATTAAGTGTTGCAGCATTCTAGGTGATGCTGGGGATGAAGTCCTAAAAATTTTGAGTATATGACTGTTTTTTAATCTATTTTCTCAAGCATTGCATGAATGTGTTTTCATTTGGCAATCTTGATTCACTCTTTGTACAAAGATTCCCAGTGTTCTTGCCATCCACAATCTCACACATTAGGTGGATCCAAAACCTTCTCTCTCTCTTTTTTAGCTAATTTACTAGTGAAGCTATGAACCACTTGAAAGGTCCTACAGCTCAAATGCAAACTAAATGTCTTATGAGAATATTCCTTTTGATACATGTCATCTTATGCTAAGTTTACAATGACTATATGCAAGCTATGAGTTTCGATCTATCTATTGTAAGCAGCATGAGCGAGATGAGTGGCAAGCTACAAACAGTGTGGGCATAGTATGAATAGTGAGTTGAAAGTTGTAAGCAACGTAAGTGGTAAGCTATACATGGCTTGAATAGCTGGAGTATGGTGATTAGGCTTAAAAGAGAAAAGGAAAAGCTGTCGGTTTTCAACTTTTCTACGATCTCTACTTCAGGTGCTGAGAGAAGTTTCTCAAATGGTTGTGATGCTGCTTGAAGCCTGACAATGCCAACGACGATTTTGTCCAGGACAGTACCAATCGGATTACCAAGCGACAGTAACCAGGTGCCGGAACGGGTCTGCAACTTAGTGAAAGCATACGTCAAACCAGACAAAGGCTCCAGCATAAAAGTTCTTGAGCTCCAGCGCATGGTAGGCAAGAACTTCTGCAGCCTCCGGATATGCGGATATGAAGATCTGGAAGCCCCTGTCCGGGACGTAGCCTTGGACGGTGTCACTTCTCACTCGATCTCCAACTCCATCGGACGCTTCAAGCAGCTAGAATGTGACGCCTTCTTTGTGCAAGCGTCGTGCTCCCGGGAGACTAGCATGGCCTGCTCCAACACAACGTCAACCTCTGGAGGAGAAACGTTATCAGCAGATTGAGATGCTCCATTCTCAGTTTTGGTCGACCGTCTGGACTGAACTCGGGGATGGCTTAAGACGAGAGCAAAGTGCTACTTGGTTGTGGTGGTGTTTTTGCTGTACGTGGAAGCGGCAATTCGGATAGAGTAGGGATTCCCATCGACAAGGTGGCAAGGTTACCATGGCCACAGGTAATGTGGTCGCCATATAGCCACTTCGTTTTGTTTTAAGAGGTTCCTTGGATTGCAGGACGAGATCCAACGGGGATGTTTTGAGTTGTGACCACCGCGCGTGCAGGAGCAAGGTGAGTGGAAGTTTTAGTGCCATCTGCACATTACTTTCGTTTTTCTGGCAGTTCAAGATCGCCGTTTGTCATCTTTCGATTTACGCAGACAAGGAACAGAACATCAGGCATGCTCGTGAAGCTATCCAGACGGCTGCTGATGGCGGCAGCAAGCTGATCCTTCTTCCAGTTAAGTTTTGTAGTTCTCTGTTCAGTCATAAGGAGAATGTCTTACAGGAAATGGGGAATTGTCCATACTCAAACGCGAGCTTTCCAATCTATGCAGGCGGTTCTCCCTCTTCCAAAATGCTTTCAGACATGAGGTTACCATAATCGGTGGCTCATACCATAGCGGAATGACGTGGCGATCATCTCTACAATACTTGCTGCATCTACGGAAAAGGTGGCTCTCTAAAAGGTAAACATCGGAAGGTTTGCTTTTCTGACGCGTCGTCTACGGTTTTTTCTCAGCCCTCTTTCACACCAGGTTCAACTTTTTTTGACATCGATATACCATACAGTTCAAAGAATCGGACACACTGGGGCCTGGCCATAAGTATACTGTTGTTGATTCGGGTAAGGTCCTACAGGCATTACGACAAGCAAAATAACTCACATTGCTCACTGACGAAGATGTTTGTTCTTTGTGCTGGTGTCAAGGTTTGCTCTTGCAAGAAGCTTTAATTTCTTTGACATGTTAGAAGTGAGAATGTGTGTGCTCCAGGGATTACAAGGCTGCCTGGAAGGCAGTAAAGCGGCTAATTCGTGGTGGACGCTCTTAAAATATTTTGTCGTTGCTGCTGGGCTCGTATCCGGGGCATTTGATTTGCGTACCGTCATCGACATGCTCAAGAGGACGCCGAAACTGAGCGACCGCACCAGGTTTACCCTCATTGTGGATCCTGCAGTCAAGGATATTGTCCTTCCAAGTAAGTGCGCTTCCTCTTCCTCTTTAGGTCGCTTCTGTTGCTGTTCTAGGCGTCCAGTCGGAGCCAAGGTACAGGCCTTTGATTGGAGACATGGTTGTGATCCCGCTGGTCCCTTGTGAATGCTCTGATCGCGCTGGTGGTGCTTTGAGGGCGATTGATCCGGCAGGAGCCACTGCGGCACAACAGAGCGTGTAAAACACAGGATGCATGCGTACGATTTTGTAGAGAAGCATGGCTATCCAGATTCAAATTAATGTTTTGAAATAAATTCAGGTTAGGGCTTCCGTCTTTCACAAGATCGTGACCGTCGATCAAACGGGGTTCCAGCCGTCGATTTGTACCCGTTAGCGAGAAGCTAGGTCAAAAAATTGGCGAGCAATGGTGGCGTGCGAGTTTGGGGAGGACGACTGTGGTGAGCTGCTCAAGCTGTACAGGCGGGGTGAGAAGCTGGGATCTGGTGGTGAAGGGCAGGTCTATTTGTTGAGTGCTCGTCGCAGGGCTGGCAAGAAGTATGCAGGGAAATCAGTTAAATCGATGAGGAATGGCGAGAATGAAGCTCGGCTCATGTCTAAGCTTCGCATCTGCCCTGGAGTTGTTGCCTTTGAGGATTTTGTGAGGGAGAGAGAAGGTGGGAGGTGCTATGGGACCATCGTGATGGAGCTTTGCGGCCCTAGCTTGGCAGAGCGATTGATCCAGGGTGGGGCACTGACTGAAGAAGAAGCAGCCAAGACTATTAAAAGGCTAGCAGAAACACTCAAGTGGATGCACTCGAGAGGGGTTGTCCACCGTGATCTCAAGCCTGAGAACATCTTTGAGAGGCTCAACGCCAGTGCAGTGGATGAAGTGGTGATTGGAGATTTTGGCATGGCCACGGACAAGCAGTGGGATATGCAACAGTATTGTGGAACAGCAAAGTACATGGCACCTGAGGTGGTAGCGGTGAAGAGTGATGGAGCCCGAGGACTACGAGCGAGTTACACGGCAGCCGTGGACGTGTGGGGACTGGGAGTCATTGCGTACGAGCTGCTGAGTGGGTATCGATCAAGAGTTGAATTTGATTTTCTGAGAGCTGGAGCATTCCCGAGTGATTTGGCATCGTGTGAAGCAGAGGATCTCATCCAGGGAATGCTAGATGTGGAGCAGAGCAAGAGGGTGACTCTAGATGCCGTGCTTACACATCCCTGGATTGTCAAGCATTGTGGTAGTGGGGAGATCTTAACAGCGATGCCACATAGAAGGAGGCATTGTGGAGTAAAGAGAAAGTTTTCTGGCACCGGTGAAAATTTGATCGTGAAAAAGATTCTCGCAGGATAATTATGAAACTGAGCAATCAAATGGAGACATATGTGACCAGCATACAAATAATAGAAGAAGAGAAAAAGAAGCAGAAGCATTGGTAAAGTTCTGTTGAACTTCCAGAAAAATGTTTATTGTGGTGGAAGACATTTTGAGAGACAGCCTTCCACCATAAAATTCAGTATATAAAGAAAGAAAAATTCAAAACCAAAGATGAACTCTCGCGGCAGATTTTGACGAAGGCACTGCAATCCACACCCGAGCTTTCGAGCTAGGAATCGCCACTCCAGCAGTCGCGAGCTTACACGCCAAGTGTGGGAGCCTGGATGCTGTTCGAGAAGAACCGCGAGAGGGATCTGGAACGCGATGGTTGGAGGGGATCTCCCCGAATGGAGTGGTGCTCGCGTCGAGCTCCCAGGGCGGGCTGCTCGAGCGGGGGATGTTCTACGCGGGGTGGCTGTACCGGTTTGTGGTGGAGCTGCTCGGGCGGTGTGGGGAGGCGTTGCTCCGCAGTATGCCGCTGGAACCCGACGAGGAGGTGATCCGCGCGGACCGGGTTGGATCCCGGCGATGCTGCGCCTTACGTGCTCATCGCCAAATGTATATACTCAGCGCGGGAATTTTTGTGGTCGGGGTTAGGGTTCTAGGCTGTGGAGATCGAGGCCCTTGGATCGCTTTTCCAGGGCCCGTGGGAGAAGAGGTAGTGGAGCAGCTCTCGGGTGAGGGATTTCTCTGGAATGTAGCTGCTGTTTGTTGATTTTGGGAAGAATGTACCCTTTTCCCGTGGGATGCAGAGATCTGGCGAGGAAGGGAGGCATACGCGATGGCAATCCGAGAGGATAAGCTCGGGCCTTTGTTTGCGGTGAGTTTTTTTTTCTTTTCGGTTTTTCTTGCGCGTTTCTTGATGGAAACTTTCAAGGTACGCTGCGGGGAAGCGATGATGAAAATCCAGCATCCAGGAACTCGTTCAATGGCGAGGAGGTAATTGTTCTTTTCTTGTCTTTGTCTCCATGGCAAAAAAAAAGTTCTATCTGGGCAGATGGTTGGCGTTGCGGTGCAGTATCTCCTACGTGAACTAGTTTCTGCTTCATCGAAAAAAGACGAGACAGAAGTCAATGTCCAAAGTTCGTCCAGCGCTCGTTCTCCAGAGTTGTTTCGATCTTCAGTGATTTGGGAAGGAAATAGGAAGCGAGTGTTATCTCCGCGGCCAGGAGACGAGGGTGTGAGGTCGTCTCAATGACTGAAAACAGACAAGAACTCGCAAGAGCGTCACGGTGCAGAAGATTCTTGTAAGTTTTTAATTCGATTTTGCTTCTTTTGATAAACTTTTATGGACTGAGTAGGTCCAGAAAATGTTTATGTCTCGGATTTGGAACCCGAGCTGGAACCGAACATTTTGCCCGATACTCTGGAGGAACTTCACATGAGAGAAGAACCCGAGCTGGAGTCTAAGATTGTGCCTGATACTCTGGAGGTACTTCACGTGAGAGAAGAAGAACATAATTCTCCAAATCTAGAGCGTAATTACAAATAGCTTCCTCATGAAATGCAGTGAGAATCTCATTTTTTCTTTTACCAGTGACAATTGGCGGCAGTCAGCAGTCATTGCTGGGATCCAACTCAGAAGAAAATCAAAACAACTCGGACTTGTTTGCCAGCATGATATCTCTGCTACTTCCAAATGCCGTCCCTCTCATGAAGAAACGTTCAAGAAGAAAACAGAGACAAGATCTCTCCAAAAGAGATGTGGCGGAAAGTCCTATAGACTTTGGGATGGGTAACACGGCATTGGAGACTTCCATAGCCAAAGACCCGATCGAGCAAGGTGACACGACGGCCATGACAACAAATATCTTTGACAACCAACAGAAAGCACCTACTGGCCTTAGACATCACGTCGACAAGCAGCTTACCAGCGCAGTTGAGCGTCAAGCTGGAGAGGAGTCCATTGCTGAAGAGCCTATCAACCAAGTTGACAACGCCGAAACATCTCAGCAAACAAAGAATATCGACACACACAATGTGTTGGCGGAAACTTAATCGAGTCCTCCTCACGCACAGTCATCGTCAATAAGCTCGCGCTTGAACAAGTCACGACGCAGCCCAGCCAGCTCTTTGAGGCTGTACAAAAGGATTCGACGATCACAGCAGCCATTGCTTTGGACGACCATTGTGCTGATTCGGAGAACAAGCGGTACACTATCTCGGATACTGTTAAAAGGCTACCAGCGGAGCCTTCTGCTGACGAAAAGTTCCAGGATGGACATGTCAAGTCACTTGATGCAGCGTGCGTGACGGACAGTCGGATAAGGAACACTTCGGCCGAACAAGCTCCCAACAATGCTCTATACCCGAAGTCAATACCTTTCACAGAGGCGCTGGTTCCATCGACGTACAAGCTGACTAGCCCGAATGAGCTTGAACAAGTCACGGTGCAGCCCAGCCAGCTCTTGGTAAAGCAACTTGAGACTGTCGAAAAGAATTTGACGATCGCCGCAGGCAATGCTTTGGATGATCACTCCATGATTTGGACAACAAGCGATTCCACTGGTTCGGATACACTTGAAAGGCTACCAGCGGAGCCTTCAGCTGAAGAAACGTGCCAGATTCTGGGAGATGTGGAGCTACTTGATCTAGAAAATCCAGCGTACGTGGCAGACAGTCGAAGAGAAAACACTTCGACCGAACAAGAAAAGCATGCTTCCAACAATGCTTCAGGCCACAAGTCTGGTTCCATCAACGAACAAGAAGTACCTACTACGGATACGTGGACCAAAGTGCCGGAAGCTGATGAAAAGGATACCGTAGCCAACGATTTGGACATGCAGTCGAGAGTATTTACCGGCTTTAGTTCCATCAGCAAGCGGCTTACTAGCTCGGACATGCTAAGACCCGTCGCTGCTTTTGAGCACGACCTTTCAGTTCTTTGCGTGGCACTCAACGCAAGGAGTCAGGAGGTGGATATCTGCGTCTCTTGTGGTCCTCTGGAGAAGCACGGTGTACAACTATATGTATACCGTATTTCCCTTGACAACAACTTGCTATCGGAGGCAACGTTGCTACAGTCCTTTTCACTGGATTCTTACGAAAATTCTGGAACAGACTCTCTGAAGGTTTGTTCAGTGTTTCTTTCTATTTGGCTTACATTATTTTCGCAGCAGCAAGCGGAGTTTGGAATTCAACTCACTGCAGACGGCGACAGCCTTCAACTTTTGCTGTTCATAGCCCCGAGCTTCCCAGTCAGTCGAACATAGTGCAGGTGGTTTCTCTCGCTGAACGTGATCCGAAGGCTGAGCTTTTTGCGACTGCCGCAATGAGATGCCTTTTGATAACAGGAGGAGAAAGCCACCAGAATTGTAATGAAACAACCAGAAAAAATAAAAAGGTAAAAAAGAAATGTAGTAAGAAAAGGTTTAAGATTATAATATCATGACAGATAATTTTCTAAGAATGTTCTCAAACACAAAATACATAGACATATAGAAGTTATTCTTCTAACGAGATAAACTATTCTAGTAAAACTTAAAAAATATTCTTCAAATATTTTATTACTATTGAACATAATTCTTTTTATAACTATATGAAGACATCGTTAAAAGGATGGATTTTCTATCCGCTCGGTTTCAAGTTGAGCGAAGCGCTGCAACACGGCCACGAAAGACATGAGAAAAGGAAGCTCTTTTAGTTGGGAGTGAAAGTCACCTGTTGATGCAATAGCGTTTTCCAGTGGGAGGAGGGCCGTCGTCAAAGACGTGCCCCAAGTGAGCATCACACTTGGAACACTTGACTTCGGTGCGAGGCATGAACGGGATGGACCAGTCGCTCTCGCTCTTGACATTGTTTCCAATCACCTCGTAGTACGAGGGCCACCCCGTGCCACTGTCGAATTTGGTGATGGAGCTGGAAGAAAAAAGCTCGAGAAAGCTCGGCTATGGATCTAAAGTTGAAAAGAAACCACTGACAGCCAAGAACAAAGCAAGCCACCAGAAGAGCAGAAAGGGAAACAAATCCAAGCAAGGAAACTTACTTGAAGAGTGGTGTTCCGCAGCAAATGCACTCGTAGATCCCAGCAGTCTTGGTGTTCCAGTACTTCCTGTTCGATCGGATGGATGATCGCTTAGATAGATCTCGTTCTCGCCAGAGTTTCTATGTTCTATGTTCTAAAAATGCTTTCTTACCCGCTGAAAGCTCTTTCGGTCCCCTTTTGCCTCGTGACGTAGAACTGCTCGTCCGTGAGCTTTTCCTTCCACTCCGTGTCGCTCACGGATTTAAATTCCGCTCCCTCTGGAGAAAGAGATTTCTCACGACTTCTCGCATGGAGAAGTGATCAAAGATTTCTACCTGCGCTGACCGAAGGCCCGCCGGATGAATCCCTCGACGACTGCGACGCGCCCATGATTCGCCGCCGATTCCAGCCGCTGGCCACAAATGCGGGCCTCTGCGCCGCGATTCCAGCTGAATTCCAGCGATCGAACGCCCCAATCGACCCAACAATGCGAGAGCTCGCCACGCTTCGCATTTTAGGGCTAGCTAGAGCTCGATATTTCTCCTTCTCCTTCCTCGCGCCACCGCCACGATAGAAGGACTTTACACACACAGTAGATTTTAATCTCCATAAAAAGGTCTTTTTAGGGTTCTTTGGAGCCGTGGCAAGACGATGCTCCGGCTAGCGAGGGCCGCCCTCCGCGAGCAGCGCCAGCGGAGGCTCTACTCCAGCGCTTCGCGAGTCCTCAGCAATGCGGCGCCATCGGTGAGTGTCGAATGCGATCGATTGAGCTGGAAATTTCGATCGATCTCGCAATATTTTGGTTGATCAGACTACTGGCGCCGCGTACCCCATCGTGGATCACACATACGATGCCGTCGTCGTCGGCGCCGGCGGGGCTGGGTTGCGAGCGGCCATCGGTCTCTCGGAGCATGGATTCAACACGGCTTGCATCACAAAGCTCTTTCCTACTAGATCTCACACTGTGGCAGCACAAGTAGATTTTTTCCCCTTAGTTTTTGCCTTCACTCTTTTCGTTGATTTCTTTAAGGGAGGAATCAATGCAGCGTTGGGAAATATGACCGAGGATGATTGGAGATGGCATATGTATGATACTGTCAAAGGAAGTGACTGGCTTGGTATGGTTACAATGTCTTTTGTCCGCTTCTACTGAAAATTTTCTCTCTTACGTTTAGGTGATCAGGATGCTATTCAGTATATGTGTCGAGAAGCTCCTGCTGCCGTCATTGAGCTCGAGAATTATGGTTTGCCTTTCTCAAGAACAGAAGAAGGTAAAATCTACCAAAGAGCTTTTGGTGGACAGAGCCTGAATTTCGGCAAAGGTACGATCCATTCTTCCTCTCTGTCTTCGTTGGTAGCTAAGTCTGCCTTCCAGGGGGTCAGGCATATCGTTGTGCGTGTGCTGCCGATCGAACGGGTCATGCACTACTGCACACTCTCTACGGCCAAGCCATGAAACACAACACACAGTTTTTTGTCGAGTATTTTGCTTTAGATCTCATAATGGACGACGAGGGTAAGGACATATATCCATTTCGTCAAACTTAACGGCTGATCCTGAATTATTTTGCCAGGTGCATGTCGAGGTGTTATGGCACTTAACATGGAGGATGGAACTTTGCATCGTTTCCGTGCGCTTTCGACGATTCTAGCGACCGGGGTACGTTGTTCTCAGGAATCAAGACCATCCTTATTGAGGTGTACGCAGGGTTATGGAAGGGCTTACTTTTCAGCAACCTCAGCTCATACGTGTACTGGGGACGGGAATGCTATGGTGGCTCGTGCTGGTCTTCCTCTGGAGGTTCTTGGCTTATCCTGTTTTTCATCGCACTTGTTTTAAAAACTTTACAGGACTTGGAGTTCGTGCAATTTCATCCGACTGGTATATATGGTGCTGGTTGTCTTATAACGGAAGGTTTGTTATCTCATTTATTTGTACCCTCAAGTCACTATGCTATTGGTGTCAGGGTCGCGTGGTGAAGGTGGCATTTTGCGAAACAGCGAAGGAGAACGTTTTATGGAAAGATATGCTCCCACTGCGAAAGACTTAGCTTCGAGAGATGTCGTGTCTAGATCCATGACAATGGAGATTCGCGAAGGCCGTGGAGTAGGTCTGTAGAGCTGTTTTTTCTTGTTTGGTTTGGCAACTGATGTTTTTCCTTGTTCCTAGGGCCTTTGAAGGATCACATATATCTTCACTTAAATCATTTACCTCCGGAAGTGCTGAAAGAAAGGCTCCCAGGAATATCAGAAACAGCAGCAATCTTTGCTGGTGTTGATGTTACTAAGGAACCGATCCCCGTGCTACCGACAGTCCACTACAACATGGGAGGGATACCAACTAACTACCGTGGAGAGGTGTGGCTTTGATGTTGGAATGTTCTATTATCTTCTCTCACCATCGGTATACAGGGTGTTACGACGAAAGATGGAGATCCCGACTGTCTCATTCCGGGGTTGATGGCTGCTGGAGAAGCAGCGTGCGCTTCCGTTCACGGTGCCAATCGTTTGGGAGCAAATTCACTCTTGGACATTGTGGTTTTTGGTCGTGCGTGTGCCAACACGATGGCTGAGATTTACAAACCTGGTGAGACATCTTACAAATACCATTGAGGATTACTATTCTCTTGTTTATCAGGGGACAAGCAAAAGCCATTGCCAAAGAACGCCGGAGAGGGAACCATTGCCTGGCTGAACAAGCTGAGATATGCAAATGGAGATATACCCACCGCCAGCATCAGGCTTTCGATGCAAAGAGTCATGCAAAACAACGCTGCCGTCTTCCGTACACAGGAAACTCTCGAAGAAGGTAAGCATATCTTCTTAAATTTCCCTTGTATTGATCGAGCACACAGGATGCAAGCTTATCAACGAAATATGGGATAGCTTCTCTCGAGTTAAGACATCGGACAGGAGCTTGATATGGTACATTAATTCCTACCAAGCTTTCCTCCTTACCTTGTTCGGTTTGCGCAGGAACTCTGACCTCATCGAGACGATCGAGCTAGAAAACTTGCTCATCAACGCAGTGATCACAATGCAATCCGCGGAAGCTAGAAAAGAGAGCCGTGGAGCGCACGCCCGTGAAGATTTTGCGGTAAGTATCTCACTACGCTGCCAAGCTCTTGCTCGTAACTTTTAACTTTCGCGATTCCAGAAACGAGACGATGAAAACTGGATGAAGCACACACTGGGGTGAGAATCACTATTGCGTTTTCACGATTGTCCAATCGGCTAAACTTCCGGATTGTTCTCGCAGGTTCTGGGAGGATGGGAAAGTGAGGCTTGATTATCGTCCAGTCCATATGAACACTCTAGACAAAGAAGTGGAGCCATTCCCTCCAAAGGCACGAGTCTACTAACACGACAAAGTAAATGAATAAGAGGAACCTTCTTTTGTAAAATTAAAGAGGATCGAAATAAAAGAGCCTACCTAGTGCCAAAGAACTTTTAGGGCTTTTCTATGTTTTAGGGTTCTTCTCTTCTCTTCACGCCATGGCGCCAGCGGCAGACGTCGACGATGACATCCTCAAGGAAAAGAATCCCCCGCCGCTCGACGAGGACGACATCGCGCTACTCAAGACTTATGTAAGATTCGTGGCTTTTTTCGTTTCTAGCTCGTTCTTGTGTGTGATTTGCGCTGCGTTTCTAGGGTCTTGGCCCATACGCTACCTCCACGAAAAAGGTCGAGAAGGAGATCAAGGAACTCGCGAAAAAAGTGAACGATCTATGCGGTGCGTTGCGATTTTGCTGGGCTTTTTTGAGCGTGCTTTTCCAGGGATCAAGGAGTCCGACACTGGTCTAGCAGCTCCTAGCCAGTGGGATCTGGTGTCTGATAAGCAAATGATGCAAGAAGAGCAGCCACTGCAAGTAAGTGAGATTTTTTTCTTCGATCTCTTGCTTTTCTTTTTTCTCTCATGTTTGGTTTTGGTAGGTTGCTCGTTGCACCAAGATCATCAATCCAGGCGCGGACGATTCAAAGTACGTGATCAACGTGAAACAAATAGCAAAAGTATATAACTTTTTCGATTCAAGACTAGGATTCTCACAATCTCTTTGGTGATAGTTTGTCGTGGGTCTTGGAGATAAGGTGTCTCCCACAGATATTGAGGAGGGAATGCGCGTCGGGTATGGTTTTTTTCTTATGTTCTCGATGTAAATGACATTTCTGTGTGTTCTATTACAGTGTTGATAGGAACAAATATCAGATCCAAATACCTTTGCCCCCTAAGATTGATCCGAGCGTCACTATGATGACGGTGGAGGAGAAGCCCGATGTAACTTACAATGACATCGGCGGTTGCAAGGAGCAAATCGAGAAAATGCGGGAGGTAACTACACCATTTTACATTTGGTTTCCTCGTCGACGATCTTAACTTTTACGCATATAGGTTGTAGAGCTTCCTATGCTCCATCCTGAGAAGTTTATCAAGCTTGGAATCGATCCTCCCAAAGGAGTTCTTTGCTACGGCCCTCCGGGAACTGGGAAAACGCTACTCGCTCGTGCAGTGGCCAATCGTACAGATGCCTGCTTCATTCGAGTTATTGGCAGCGAGCTCGTCCAGAAGTACGTTGGTGAAGGAGCTCGAATGGTGCGCGAGTTATTCCAGGTATGTTACATTCCGTGTTTATTCCTGGCAGTGGTCTTAAAATTTTTTATTTTTTTTTCCTTTCTCTTTTTCTTTCAGATGGCCCGATCAAAGAAAGCTTGCATTGTTTTCTTTGACGAAGTCGATGCCATTGGTGGTGCCAGATTCGACGACGGCATTGGTGGCGACAACGAAGTGCAAAGGACGATGCTCGAGATTGTCAATCAGCTTGATGGTTTTGATGCTCGTGGGAACATTAAAGTTTTGATGGCCACGAACAGGTACTGCCGACTTCATCTAAGTCTTTTCCAATCAAACTTACATTACTCCAAACAGGCCTGACACTCTGGACCCGGCACTCCTCCGTCCCGGACGCCTCGATCGTAAGGTGGAGTTCGGACTCCCAGACCTCGACAGCAGAACTCAGATCTTCAAGATCCACACCAGAACCATGAACTGCGAGCGCGACATCCGATTCGAGTTGCTAGCGCGCTTATGCCCAAACTCGACCGGTAAGTTCTCGTGCTTATACGGTAGATGGTTTTCTCTCCTCTCTCGGTAACCAAGCTTTGGTTTGCTTGAATCTTTAGGCGCTGATATCAGGAGCGTTTGCACTGAAGCCGGCATGTACGCGATCCGAGCTCGCAGGAAAACAGTGACGGAGAAAGATTTCCTCGAGGCCGTGAACAAAGTGATCAAAGGCTACCAAAAGTTTAGCGCTACTCCAAAATACATGGTGTACAACTAGAACGCATCCTGGCCGTTGAAATGTTTGAAAGAGCGCGCGGCGCCATTTATCTGCTTATCATATGCGTGTGGTTGGCTCGGGCACCTTATCTTGTGTGCTGACGTGGAGATCTCTCGTTGGCCGGGGACAGGCTTCCATAGCTCTAGGTCTTGCGAGACAATCCCTAATTCCTGGAGGAGCCAAGCAGCCACAATCCATGGCAGCAGCGATGATGAGCTTGAGCTCCTTGAATGTGGCAGCATTGCCGCAATGCGATGGATTGGCGCGGCAGGGGCTGGCATTGGCCCCGGCGAGGAGCTCGGGGAGGAAGATCGTTGCATCGTCGCGGAGCCGTGTTGTGATGAGGTAAGGGAGGGATTCTATATCGATTCTAGACCGAAATTCGTGTTCCTCTTGTTCGAATTTGGTCTTTCAGCGCCAAGAAGAGCGATAGGGAAGAGCAAGGAAGCATTCCCGTGGCTCAGCTAACGGCACTGGCGCTGGCGGCGAGCGCGGTGATTCCAGAGTTTGCCGAGGCCGCGATCACGCCATCGCTCAAGAATTTGCTGCTGAGCGTGGCGGCAGGATTCGGAGTTCTCGGCGCGCTCGTCGTGGCGGTGCTGGGCGTGGCTACATTCGATCCAGTGAAGAGAAGCTAAAAATCTTTCGTGTAAAAAACAGGGGATCCCTAGCCCTAATCCCTCTGCCACGTGGTATGACGCGTGGCAGAAATATACCAGCGCATAATCACGGAATTCGAAACCTAATGAATGAAGCTGGGCTTCTCGCAGGGGACAATGATCTGCGCATAGTTTGACAATAACATCACTTATATTCTCGGTCAGGACAAAACTATAATAGCAACGTCACTCAAACAATGTGGTCCACATTGTTTTTGGAATGCTTTCTCATGGTTTATACAAACCATATCAGCTTTCATCCCGTCCAACGCTGGGAAGATTAAATTTCTCTTATCGCCACCTTTGGTTGTGTGTAGGGCAGGCGTTTTGTATAGTTTTCGTGGAGATTGAGGGCCTTGTGTCTAGAGCCCGGCACTGGCCAGCCCGCCCCGGTTTCGATTCCAGCCAGCCAAATGCTCCGTGCAAAAGCCCCCCTTAAAAGGAATTAAAAAAGGAGAAGGGTATTTTGGCGCTCACGCTCGCGCACTCTCTCTGGAACGTCATGTCATCTCATGCCCCTGACACCATGGAATGTCTAGCCACCTATGACATGTACGGGGAAAACGCTCACGTGGCGCTAGGGCAGATGTCAGCCGGCCGTTAACCCCGGGGGCTAAACCTAAACTGGTGTTTAATTCCTGCGACGCTTCTTGGAATTAACGGGCCGCGGTTACACTCGCCCGGCGCTAACAAACGCCTGGTTTTTCCGAGGCAAGGCAGAAATGATCGCCGGTAGTAGTAGTAGCATCTATCACACCATTAAATTCTCGCACCACATCGCATTTTCCTATTCTTTCCCCCACATCTTCTATCAATCAAAATCCCAAACTCTCGATCGAGACACCGACCTTGTTTGCGAGGTTTCACACGAACCCTAGAAATCTCTGGTCGAATCTCTAGGCATCATTTGTTGAGTGACGAGGAAGAATATTCGATTAAGATATTGACTTCCGTACGACTCGAGCGTACAGTCGGTTTGCTTGACAGCTCCGTTAAGTACGGCGTGCTCTTCGGTTTTGGTCAGGTCAGCGAGTGAGACGACACGCCCAGGGTCATTCCAAGGGTTTCTATAGGGTTTTTGGATTCTTGCCTGCCGCGAGCTCACGGCGCTCTCGTGCTCGTGTCATCGATCGCGCCAGGGCCCGATCGATCGAGATGCGCTCGCGCATTCTCTCTTCTTTCTCCCTTTCCCGATCTTGAGAGAGCGAGCTTGGGAATGGCGATCGAGCGTGAGGAATGGCACCTTCTTGATCTTTCTCTTCTTCCTCCATCCGGCGAGAGGTAGAATCTTTTTGCTGTCCAGCGCCCGGATTTCGATGGATTGGAGCGTCGCGCTGTCGATCTTGTTGCTGCTTGCCGCATCGTCGAGCGTCGCGCGCGGATTCCAGGATAAATCCGCGCTCCTGGCGCTCAAGGCGGCGATGATCGACAGTTCCGGCAGCCTCGACGACTGGACCGAGACCGACGACACGCCGTGCTTGTGGACGGGCATCACCTGCGACGATCGCCTCTCCCGCGTCGTGGCGCTCGACCTCTCCAACAAGAATCTCTCTGGCATCTTCTCTTCCTCCATCGGCCGCCTCACCGAGCTCATCAATCTCACGCTAGATGTCAATAACTTCACAGGGAATCTCCCGAGTGAGCTCGCCACGCTGCACGACCTCCACTTCCTCAACGTCTCCCACAACACCTTCACGGGGGATTTCCCGGGGCGCTTCTCCAATCTCCAGCTCCTCGAGGTACTGGATGCTTACAACAACAATTTCTCCGGGCCTCTGCCAATCGAACTCTCGCGGCTGCCCAATCTCCGCCACCTTCACCTGGGCGGGAGCTACTTCGAGGGAGAGATCCCTCCCAGCTATGGCAACATGACGAGCTTGAGCTACCTGGCGCTGTGCGGCAACTGCCTTGTTGGCCCGATCCCTCCCGAGCTCGGCTACCTCGTCGGCCTCGAGGAGCTCTACCTCGGCTACTTCAATCACTTCACCGGAGGAATCCCTCCCGAGCTGGGCCGGCTTCTCAATCTCCAGAAGCTCGACATTGCTAGCTGCGGCCTCGAGGGCGTGATCCCGGCGGAGCTCGGGAATCTCTCCAACTTGGACTCGCTCTTCCTCCAGATAAACCATCTCAGCGGTCCGATCCCTCCCCAGCTCGGGGATCTCGTCAACTTGAAGTCGCTGGATCTCTCCAACAACAATCTCACTGGAGCGATACCGATCGAGCTGCGCAAGCTCCAGAATTTGGAGCTGCTGAGCTTGTTCCTCAATGGGCTGTCGGGGGAGATCCCGGCCTTCGTCGCCGATCTTCCCAACTTGCAAGCTCTGCTGCTATGGACGAACAACTTCACCGGTGAGCTCCCTCAGCGCCTCGGCGAGAACATGAACCTCACGGAGCTGGACGTCTCGTCGAATCCTCTGACGGGGCCGCTGCCTCCAAATCTTTGCAAAGGTGGGCAGCTCGAGGTGCTGGTGCTGATCGAGAATGGGATCACTGGAACCATCCCGCCGGCGCTGGGCCACTGCAAGAGCTTGATCAAGGTAAGACTAGCAGGGAACCATCTCACTGGGCCGATCCCGGAGGGGCTGCTGGGACTAAAGATGCTAGAGATGCTGGAGCTCCTGGATAACCGGCTCACGGGCATGATCCCCGCGATCGTGGACGCGCCGCTGCTCGACTTCCTCGATCTCTCCCAGAACGAACTCCAGGGATCCATTCCTGCCGGGGTGGCACGGCTTCCCAGTCTCCAGAAGCTCTTCCTCCACAGCAACCAGTTCGTGGGTGGCATCCCGGTGGAGCTTGGGCAGCTCTCGCATCTCCTCCACCTCGATCTCCACAGCAACCGTCTCTCCGGGGCGATTCCAGCCGAGCTCGCGCAATGCAGCAAGCTCAACTATCTCGATGTGAGTGACAATCGCCTCACGGGTCCCATTCCCGCGGAGTTGGGATCGATGGAGGTGTTGGAGCTGCTCAACGTCTCCAGGAATCGTCTCAGCGGAGGCATTCCGCCGCAGATACTCGGGCAGGAGAGCTTGACATCGGCGGACTTCTCATACAACGATTTCTCCGGGACAGTCCCCAGCGATGGTCACTTTGGATCGCTCAACATGAGTTCCTTCGTCGGCAACCCGGGGCTGTGCGCGTCGCTCAAGTGTGGAGGAGGAGATCCTTCCTCGTCTCAGGATGGGGATGGCGTGGCTCTCAGCCACGCCAGAGCCCGGCTGTGGAAGGCAGTGGTGGCGTCCATCTTCTCCGCGGCAATGCTCTTCCTCATCGTCGGGGTGGTGTGCTTCGTCCGTGGCAACGGGGGGGAACAGATCGAGTGCTTGAGCATTTGCCAAAGGCGGGAGTCGACGGGGCGGCGGTGGAAGCTGACGGCGTTCCAGCGGCTGGAATTCGATGCCGTGCACGTCCTCGACTCGCTCATCGAGGACAACATCATTGGTCGGGGCGGGTCGGGGACCGTTTATCGTGCCGAGATGCCGAATGGAGAGGTGGTGGCTGTGAAGAGGCTGTGTAAGGCCACCTCGGATGAGACAGGCAGTGGTTCTCACGATCACGGCTTCTCGGCAGAAATCCAGACGCTTGGGAAGATCCGGCACCGGAACATCGTCAAGCTGCTGGGATGCTGCTCCAACGAGGAGACCAACTTGCTGGTTTACGAGTACATGCCAAACGGGAGCTTGGGGGAGCTCCTTCACAGCAAGAAGAGGAACTTGCTGGACTGGACGACGCGGTACAGCATTGCTGTGCAGTCGGCTTTCGGGCTTTGCTACCTCCACCACGACTGCTCGCCGCTCATCGTCCACCGGGACGTCAAGTCGAACAACATCTTGCTCGACTCCGGGTTTGAGGCTCACGTCGCGGATTTCGGGCTGGCGAAGTTCTTCCAGGCGTCCTCGGCCGGGAAGTGCGAGTCCATGTCGTCGATTGCCGGCTCATATGGCTACATTGCTCCTGGTAAGTGCTTTAGTTTCCTTCGCTTCTTTCTGTTGTTTATGTTCATCGTGTTCTTTGGTTTTGCTTATAGAGTATGCATACACGCTCAAGGTGAGCGAGAAGGCGGACATCTTCTCCTTCGGCGTGGTGCTGCTGGAGCTCATCACCGGCCGCAAGCCGACAGAGCAGGAGTTCCGTGACAGCGGCCTGGGCATTGTCAAGTGGGTTAAGAAGGTGATGGACGAAGCCAAGGATGGCGTGCTGAGCATCGTTGACTCGACGCTGCGGAGCTCGCAGCTGCCAGTGCACGAGGTGACGAGCCTTGTCGGGGTGGCTCTCATCTGCTGCGAGGAGTATCCATCCGACAGGCCAACGATGCGAGACGTTGTCCAGATGCTCGTTGACGTGAGGGGCCTGCCCAAGAGCAGCAAGAGTGGGAGCTTCAAGGACTCATCTATCAAGACTCCAGTGGAATCCCAGCAGCAGTGGGAGGATCAGGATCGTGAGGAGCAGCAGCGGCAGCGCAGGGATCAGGCGCCCTTGATCCCGCTCTAACTTATATATCCATCATCAGGGCCCGGTTTTCTCGTTTCTACTTCAAGCATGGTGGACGAGATCTGACAGAAACTCGACGGCGCCCGTGAAAGCTTGAGACAAAGGTTCTCTTTCCAACTCGTACCAGTTTTGTAGCCATCGAAAGTTACCATCGACAGCTTCACTATCATCATCTTACAGCAAAGCCAGAAGCAGCAGCAGCAGGAGCAGCCGCATCGACAGCAGCAATTCTCTCTGGAGCGGCGCGAGTCACGACGAATCGAATCGAATAACACGGGCGAGTTAGCCGCGAAGAAACAGAGGCGAGCTGTTCGAGCTATGGCGAGACAATCGACGAGCCTTTTGGGGAAGGAAGATTGTTTGCTGTGTACATACACAAAAGCTTTTGCCAGGGAAAGCACCACCTCCTTAAAAACTTGCTCTTCGTCCATCAGTCAGTAAGTACTCTCTTTTCCTTTCTTAGATTTTGTGTTCCAGGAGCTTTGCAGAGATAATCTCTCTTCGCTGCGAAAGTTTTCTCTCGGAACGTAAAGATTTGCTCCTCTGATCGTATGTATGAGCGATTATTTCTTTCCCTGTGTCTTCGCCTTGTTACTTTGTCTGCCCGTCTGGGTCTACGCATTGAATGAATGTAGCATAGCGCGTGATGATATATGATTCCAGCGGGGGTATCTCTGGCGAATCGAGTGGAATCTGCGCTCATCTCAATCAAGACGCGCGAGTTAGTATCTATAGAGTAGCAGCTGAGCAAGTATCTAAGTACTTGCGGGTCGGGAATTTACTACTTGCCACCCTACAAGGAGCGTACGTAGCTCCTCGTTTCTTTCTATGGTTCTTGTGGGACGATGCGAAACGAAGCGATGATCCTACATTCATTGCCCATTCACGCTCCGCACCTCCCAATTCGGTCGTGTAGGTGGACCGGCTTGACCGCGCGTCCAAGAAATAGCTCTCGCTAGGCAGCTACGCTCAAGGTGACGGAAGCAAGACAACGCATGCATGAACAAGCCCTAAATATGGCCCGCCACCTTTCTACCCTCTTATCCGATTTTCACCCAGGAATCTTTTCCCCGCCTCCTTGTGGTTTGAATCTAATCGAGTTATCAAAAAGCAACTACAGCGAAAGGGGAAAGAAGGTGGTGGATCATCATTGCCGTTCAGAGGCATGCTCTGTTGTCATTCCTAAAAAAAATGGGCCTGTACTGAAAAGTGAAGAGGAGGATTTGTTGATGCCTTTCTTGGGCTTCCCAGCTGCTGAAACCACGCGCGAAAGAGAGCCAAAAGTGCTCTTCTTGATAAGAAGGGTTTTAAAGGGGTTTTAGAGAAAGGGTTAAAGAAAGTGGTGTTCTACAACTCTAGCTGTTGTTGCGGTGATTGGATTGGATCCACAGCTTTTGCAGGAATCAGAGAGAGCAGGCTTGCTTGCTTGCTTGCTTGCTGCCCTCCCTGGCCGGTTGATTTGAGATCTCGACTCGAATGCTCTTTTCTTTTAAATCGGAAATTTGTAATGTTTTTTTAGGCTTTTTTGCTGCGATCTTCTTCCCTGCTCTGTGATTTGTCCCAGTTGGGTTGTCAACCTCGCACTAGCGCAGCTGAAAGAGACATAGAGGAGGGCCTACAGGATGATGAGGATGAATATTTTAAAGGCGAAAAGGAGGGAAATGAGAGGAAGAAGGGAA
The DNA here is from genome assembly GCF_000143415.4 of Selaginella moellendorffii. Lineage (NCBI taxonomy): Eukaryota > Viridiplantae > Streptophyta > Lycopodiopsida > Selaginellales > Selaginellaceae > Selaginella > Selaginella moellendorffii. Next base: position 80,745 of record NW_003314327.1, on the reverse strand, counting down.
AATGAATGGGTTCCTGAATCCTGATGATCATCGTCGTTCTTGCTTCTTGGAAGACGCGGTCGTTATAATGGTGATGTTTCTTTGTTTTCTCCCTCGTTTTTCAGGTTTTACTCAGTTTTTTTCGAGATAGATAGATAAATAGATATTTTTATAGTCACCGCAGCGCCCAGAGAGAGAGAGAGAGAGAGAGTGCGTGTACCAGAGTCGTGGAGATTTTTGATCCATAGTGGACCAAGTTGGCTTCGTTGATGAGGCTCAAGATCCCCTTTCTTATCTCTTTTTATTTTACAGCTTTTCACGCGATGGAACGTAAGGTTGATCATTGGAGGACGGGGAGGGACGACCCAACTGTTTGGTTCGTTCCACTCTGTTTCTATCTGACAATCCTTGCTTAACACGGCGTCACTCGAAAGACTGTTGAGATCTAGAGGCGACTTGCTGACTGCGTGTACATATCTGCTTTGCCTCAAGCGTCTTAGCTTGTTCAATGAATCTGGTGCTTTGTTAGTCAAGAGAATTAACAGACCAGAATCATGGATGCAAAATATCTGTTCATCGGCACGTACTTTTGACGAGGACCAACATCGTCAAACCCATGATCTGTGGTGGCATTGTGATCCTCCCTCTCACGGACAATAGAGAAGAATAATCAATCACAAACTCGGGAAGCTCTTGCCTTTCAAACCTCCACCAACTTGTATCTTGTATCTCACAGATCGCCGTCCTTGTTTGTTGGAAGACTTGGCGGTCGCGGATGGATCTGCTTTGAGAAGATTTCCTTCTCACTCGGATTCTGCTGCGGCGGCGGCGACTGTTTGCTGGCGATCGCTGGTAGCCAGGTCCGACATGAGAGACACCCTCTCGTTAATCCTGGACAGTTGCTCCCGTAGCTTTATCTCGCGCCGGGAGCTGGCATTTCCCTGGAAAAGATCCAGCCATAAGTTACACGATCTATCCTGCGAGATCCAAACAGTATGTGTACCTGTTCTCGCCATATCTGCTTGCCGAAGCGTGCTCCAACCGTGAGAACAAAGGCTGCCAAGGCCATCTTCTCTTGCTTGTTTGTTAGCTTGTTCAATGCACCTGGAAGAAAAGAGTGTGAGAGGGACTTCAAGGAAGAAAAAAATACGGTAGATGTTACGCTCTACCGACTATATATCCAAAACAAAATCTCACCATATCGAACTGTCCTCTTGAGCATGTCGATGACGGTACGTAAACCAAATGCCCCGGATACGAGCCCAGCAGCAACAACAAAATCTTTGAAGAGCGTCCACCACGAATAGCGGGCTTTTCTGCCTTCCAAGCAGCCTTGCAATCCCTGGAGCACACACATTCGCATGTTTAACATGTCAAAGAAATCAAAGCTTCTTGGAAGAGCAAACCTTGACGTCGTCACGAAGAACACCGATGTTGTGACGCATAATCGCAGCCGAGCACTGCAGCACCCTGAGTTCCCGGTTGTTCATCTCCGCCAAAGTCGATATCAATTCGGTGTTCTGATCTCTGGTATCCGCCAGCATCGCCGCTCCTCTGGTCTCCTCTTCGTTGGTTGTGGATCCTGCCGACGTCACTTCGTGGTCCGACAGCGTTCCATGGTGGTGGTGGAGGTTCCTCTTCACGCTGTGCAGGCACCAGGGCGGCCTTCTGGTGCTGCTAGTGGTGCTGGTTTTGCTGTGATTCTTGGCGTTCTGTTCCTTGTTTGTCGTCTCTGCGCCTCTGCCAGGTGTCTGCGCCACCATCTTTCTCGTTTTCTGCTGCAGCGGTCCTCTGTTAACCCCGCTGTTCCAAATTCGAGGCCTTGAAAATTCCTTTGCCACCTCCTCTTCCTTCAAACTAATGTAAGGATATCCCCGCCTAGCTTTCCTGTCTCCGTGCTTCACCTGTTTCGTGCCGTCCGGAGTCAAGAGCTTGGAGCGCCCGGTAGTGGCTCCTCGAACTGAGCTCTTGCCGTCGTCGTTGGCGGTGGAGCACGACCTCGTCTCGGACGACTCCCCTCCACTGATCTCGCTCAAAAGAACGTCCTCCCTGAATGACTCCCTGCTGTTCAGCTTCCCACGGCCGATACCCGCACTCAGAACGCTGCAAACGCTTCCATCCCCGCCACTACATGTCTGATATCTGCTCTCTTCCACACTCACTTCGGAGTGATAGCTTTTGAGCTTCTCTTCGTAATCGTCAACCAGGAGAAGGTTCTCCGGTACGTGGTCAAGCTTGTCTGTCCCACCTAGTTCGCAGCTGTTATACTCTAAAAAGCTCTCAGCGATTCCAGGCGCCTGCTCCTGTTCTATCCCACTTTGTGGATCAGTCAAATCCTTCATGTGAAGCAAGCACTGAGCGCTTGTCCAAACCGTTGGCGGCTCCTCTTCCGAGTTACTAGAACAACTGCTAACGGTGTGTCCCAGATAATCCCCATTTCTAGCTCCCATTTCCAGCAATTTTTGTTCGGCCGTTCTCCAACCAGCTGGAAGCTCAGGTACAATAGCCGTCTCACTTTTGAGCCCACCACCCAAGCGCTTGAGCTCAGTGCCATCGAACAAAGGACTCCAAATTACTTGAGTTTGCGAAGGCGTGGGTTCTTCCTCCTCAAACTCTTCAGTGGCAAGCGGGCAGAGATATCCGGGGAACAAAACTGGCTGCGGCACTTTCATCTGCTTCGCTGCTCGAGGCTGAAAGTAAATGTTGGGATTCTGAAACATAAGAGAGTGAAAACATAAGAAAGCTTGTTAAATAAGAAACGTACCGCTCTGGCAATGTAGTCGTAGAGAACGTCGTCGTTCTTGAGCGCCCCCATACCGCTGCTTCTTTCCTTCAAACGCGAGCAATAGTCCTTCCACATCCGTCTCACTTCATCCCACCACCTCAAGCAAAGCTCCACGAGTCTAGGACGTGCTCACTCCTGTTGCTGGATAACCTGTTACCCTGCTGCCGCTCGGACACTGATGCTCTCCTCTCATGCTGCGGCGGTAAGAACACTTCCGACAGTTAAACTAACCCCACGTCACCCGGACAAGGGGAGGATATTCTCAGAACAACTACTCGATCTATTTCCCAGAACACTTTCCTTGTTCCTACTGCTGGAACTGCTCATGTTGCCAAGGTCAAGTCGACGAGCTGATACAAGTCACCTCTTCGCTGATGGTCCAGAGGCATGTTCATCCTAACGGGAAAGGAAAAGAGAAAATGGTTGAGAAACCTCCGTTATGCCAGAAACAAGAACAGCACCTGCGTTCCTTGATCTGAGCATAGTCGATGTCTGCATAGAAAATCGCCTCTTCACGTCCTGTTGACGCCAGTATTTCTCCGAACTAAAAAATTCAGACAGATTGAGAAAAGCATTGATAAAACAGCATGATGTTACCGGTCCAATGACACTGGAGTGTCCCCAAGCAACATATCCCGCGCTTGGATTTCTGGCTGGTGAGCAAGTGGCCACAAACAGCTAGAAAAAAAAAAAGAGTAAGAAAGACAAAACATCAAAAATACTTACCTGATTGTCTACGGCTCTGGAAATTGAAAAAACAAAAAAAAAAAAACGTTGCCAGTAAATTCCGCAGCCAACAAGAAAGAAACAATGAGTTACCTGGCTTTCTGGAGGAGTTCCCAATGCGCTGGTCCCGTAGTCATGTTGAAAGCTCCCGGATAGCAGATCATATGTACGCCTGGCACCAACATAAATTTTAATACACTGCAGCTACCTGGCTAGCCTTCTTCGTACCTCGTGCTGCGTAAGTCATTGCCATCTCCGGAAAGCGAATGTCATAGCAAATACCAACACCGATTCGTCCAACATCTACGTCAATGAGCAATGTGAGTTTTTTTTTCTTGTCGTAATGCCTGAAAGACCTTACCCGTATCAACAACAGTATACTTATCTCCAGGCTTCAGTGTGTCCGATTCTTTGAACTGTATCTTTCCTGGTATATCGATGTCAAAAAGGTGAACCTGGTGTGAAAGAGGGCTGAGAAAAACCGTAGACGACGCCTCAGAAAAGCAAACCTTCCGATGTTTTCCTTTTAGAGAGCCATCTTTTCCGTAGATGCAGCAAGTATTGTAGAGATGATTGCCACTTCGTTCCGGTATGGAGCCACCGATGATGGTAACCTCCTTACTCTTTGCCATATCCGAAAGCATTTTGGAAGAGGGAGAATCACCTGCGTCAATATCCTCCGCGTAGATTGGAAAGCTCGCGTTTGAGTATGGGCAATTCCACATTTCCTGTAACACATTCTCCTTATGACTGAACACACAACTACAAAACTTAACTGGAAGAAGGACCAGTTTACTGCCGCCATCAGCAGCCGTCTGGATAGCTTCACGAGCATGCCTGATGTTCTGTTCCTTGTCTGCACAGATCGAGAGCTGGCAAACGGCGAGCTTGAACTGCCACAAAAACCAAAAGTAACGTGACGAGGGCATCCCGATACAATAAAACTTCCACTGACCTTGCTAGTCGGAGGCTCCGGTGGAGCCTGCGAAGGCGGTTTCCTTGCATCTGACTGCATGCTTGCAAAATCTCGAACTCCGGAGCGAGCAGCACAGCGCCTCAAACTTTCACCTGCACGCGCTAGAATGGGAAGTCGCAGGAAAAGGGCGCTGCTCATTCTACTCCCAAAACACCCCCGTTGGATCTCGTCCTGCAATCCAAGCCGTCAATATGAACCTCTTAAAAAAAAACTTTCGAAGTGACTGGAGAGTATGGCGATCACATTACCTGTGGCCCTGGCAGCCTTGGCACCTAGTCGATGGGAATCCCCACTCTATCCGAATTGCCGCTTCCAGGTACAGCAACAGCACCACCACAACCAAGTAGCACTTTGCTCTCGTCTTAAGCCATCCCCGAGTTCCTTGCGAGCAGTCCAGACGGTCGACCAGCCTTGGAAAACTGAGAATGGAGCATCTGAATCTGCTGATAACGTTTCTCCTCCAGAGGTTGACGTTGTAATAGTTGGAGCAGGCCTTGCTGGTCTCGCGGCAGCACGACGCTTGCACAAAGAAGGCATCACATTCCAGCTGCTTGAAGCGTCGGATGGAGTTGGAGGTCGAGTGAGAAGTGACACCGTCCAAGGCTACGTCCTGGACAGGGGCTTCCAGATCTTCATATCCGCATATCCGGAGGCTGCAGAAGTTCTCGACTACCAAGCGCTGGAGCTCAAGAACTTTTATGCCGGAGCCTTTGTCTGGTTTGACGGACGCTTTCACAAAGTGGCAGACCCGTTCCGTCACCTGGTCGACGGCATACTGTCGCTTGGTAATCCGATTGGTACTATTCAGGACAAAATCCTCGTCGGCATTGTCAGGCTTCAAGCAGCATCACAACCATTTGAGAAACTTGTCTCGGCACCTGAAGTAGAGATCGGAGAAAAGTTGAAGACCGACGGCTTTTCCTCGCAGATGATAGATCGATTCTTCCGACCGTTCTTCGGTGGCATCTTCTTCGACAGAGAGCTGAAAACCACGTCCCGGCTTTTTAACTTCGTCTTCAAGTGCCTGGCTCTGGGACAGAACTGCCTTCCCGCTAAAGGCATCGGCGAAATATCACAGCAGCTTGCTCGAAGCCTTCCAGAAGAATCAATCAAGTTGAACTCCCGAGTACAAGAGCTGCTTGTCGGAGAAGACGGTAAAGTTTCAAAGGTGAGACTTGATACTGGAAAGGTTGTCAAGTCCAAGTACGGGATAATAGTGGCAGTCGAAGGTCCGGAAGCAGCTCGTTTGCTGAGCAGCAAAACAGCTTGCGAAAGCACCGATAAGCCAGCTCGCAGCACTGTCTGCCTCTACTTTTCTGCCGATAGAGCCCCAATCAAGGAAGCTGTCCTGCTCTTGAACGGCACTGACAAAGGCGTCATCAACAATATGTGCTTTCCCAGCAGCGTCTGCTCTTCGTACGCCCCTGTTGGAAAAGCTCTCGTCTCGGTAACATTGATCGGAAGATATTCCACCAGTTCCGATGCCGAGCTTGAGAAAATAGTGAGGTCCGAGCTCGAGGAATGGTTTGGGCGGGAAACAGTAGCGAAGTGGCAGCACTTGAAGACATACAGGATCTTGTTTGCTCAACCCGATCAGACTCCACCGACCAACCTCTCGAAAGAACCAAAAGTTGATGCAGGTTTGTACCTGTGCGGAGATCACCGAGTCTCAGCAACTTTCGACGGAGCACTTCTGTCAGGGAGACGAGCTGCTGAAGCGCTCCTTTCAGATTCCGAACTGAAAGTTCAGGGAAAGTGAAGCTCGAGTTACAAACTTGCATTGCCATACCTCCTACACATACAGAACAACACGCCCATCCTCTCCAACAGTTGCCAGCAAACGCGACGACGTTGTAGTTTTCACTTGTACGATTTTCGATTCTACATTGCACGCTTGCATAAGAGACGACTTGAAAAACAAGAATCTCATACCTTGGTCAAACATTTCAACCACCTTTTTCCAGTGGAAAATTCCCAAAGAAAAACTCGCCCCTCGTCAGTGCCAGCAACGGCTGCTGAGCATATTCTGCAATCGAATGTTATGAACAAAAAGTTCCAGTAGATTTTCATACCTGTTAGCAAGATCACTGCCAACAAACAAGGCATTATTCTCTAGCAGGGCCATTCTCCAGAGGTTCTGACGTTTCGCATCGTCTTTAACATTTTTCAGAAGCCAGACACAACAATCGTAGTCTCGATCTATGAAACCATCCACCAAAGAACGATCGACGACGTGAATGTCTGGAAAAGTTGTGGCATGAAGAAAGCAGCTGCTTTTTGGAGATATTCCTGTAAGATGTAATAAAAAAGAGAGTGAGTTTCTTGGACAAATGCAAACCAAAGTTAGAAATACCAGATTGCAACGTAGCCATCCATGTCACATCCAAGAACAAGGTGAGGTGCTTGAGGAACGATTTATAGCTTTAAAATGCTCCGGAAAGTCTTGGGGTTATATCTTGCAGGAGGGAGATCTGTTTCATACAAAGAATGCCTGAATAGGACGTGATTAATGCAAGGAAATACAAACGTGAAAAACGACTACCTCCAAGACGGATCCATGCGCCATTCTTTGATACAACCTTCATCTCCAGCAGCGACTAAAGAAAGAGCTCCTGTTATCAAAAGGCATCTCATTGCGGCAGTCGCAAATTGTTCAGCCTTCGGATCACGTTCGGCATTTGGAAGTAGCAGAGATATCATGCTGGCAAACAAGTCCGAGTTGTTTTGATTTTCTTCTGAGTTGGATCCCAACAATGACTGCTGACTGCGTCAAAAGAAAAAAATGAGATTCTCACTGCATTTCATGAGGAAGCTATTTGTACTTACGCTCTAGCCTAGATTTGGTGAATTATGTTCTTCTTCTCTCACGTGAAGTACCTCCGGAGTATCGGGCACAATCTTAGACTCCAGAGAAATCCCTCACCCGAGAGCTGCTCCAGTACCTCTTCTCCCACGGGCCCTGGAAAAGCGATCCAAGGGCCTCGATCTCCACCGATTGCTGCCGCATTGGCGCCGCTCTCCCCATCCTCGACCCAGCCTAGAACCACAAAAATTCCCGCGCTCGATGAGCACGTAAGTCGCAGCGTCGCTGGGATCCAACCCGGTCCGCGCGGATCACCTCCTCTTGTGCGTCACCCATCGGGCTCCAGCGGCATACTGCGGAGCAGCGCCTCGGCCTCGCCCAGCCTCCCACACCGCCCGAGCAGCTCGCTCTCCACCGCCTCCCCGTGCTCGCGCTTCCGCCAGCCCGCGTAGAACATCCCGCTCGACAGGAGCACGACGCGAGCACCACTCCATCCCTCCCTCCAACCATCGCGTTCCAGATCCCTCTCACGGTTCTTCTCGAACAGCATCCAGGCTCCCACACTTGGCGTGCAAGCTCGCGACTGCTGGAGTGGCGATTCCTAGCTCGAAAGCTCGGGTGTGGATTGCAGTGCCTTCGTCAAAATCCGCCGCGAGAGTTCATCTTTGGTTTTGAATTTTTCTTTCTTTATATACTGAATTTTATGGTGGAAGGCTGTCTCTCAAAATGCCTTCCACCACAATAAACATTTTTCTAGAAGTTCAATGCCAAAACTTTACTAATGCTCTTGCTTCTTTTTCTCTTCTATTCTTTCTATTCTTTGTATGTTGTTCACATATGTCTCCAGAATTGTTATTCTCAGCCCTATCAGCAATACTGATTTCCGGACAAATCAGAATAAAATTATAATTCTATTCTTTGTATGTTGTTCACATATGTCTCCAAAATTGTTATTCTCAGCCCTATTAGCAATACTGATTTCCGGACAAATCAGAATAAAATTATAAGTTAATGTTTATGTGTTTTAGAAAACTTCAAAGAAAACAATATATATAAATGATATGCAGAAAGTATAGTCTTATGTTTGAAGTAAGTATGTCTAGAAGTTGAAGTCTCTTGTTGTTAACGTTCTACCTGCTAGTAGGAATGGGTCATCAATGAGCCTTTTATCATATTGCCACGCATCACTTTTGAAGTAAGTGTACATTTTCTCAGCGAGTTGATGGATATATATAAACATACTGGATTGCTCGCTTTCACAGTTATCCCATTAGAATCTTTTTCACAATTAAATCCGCATCCGTGCCAGAAAACTTTCTCTTTACTCCACAATGCCTCCTCCTATGTGGCATCGCTGTTAAGATCTCCCCACTACCACAATGCTTGACGATCTAGGGATGTGCAAGCACGGCATCTAGAGTCACCCTCTTGCTCTGCTCCACAGCTAACATTCCCTGGATGAGATCCTCTGCTTCACACGACACCAAATCACTTGGGAATGCTCCAGCTCTCAGAAAATCAAATTCGACTCTCGATCGATACCCACTCAGCAGCTTGTACACAATGACTCCCAGCCCCCACATGTCCACGGCCGCTGTGTAACTCGCTCGTCGTCCTCGGGCTCCATCATTCTTCACAGCTACCACCTCGGGTGCCATGTACTTTGCTGTTCCACAATATTGCTGCATATCCCACTGCTTGTCCGAGGCCGTGCCAAAATCTCCAATCACCAGTTCATCTACTGCAGTGGTGTTGAGCCTCTGAAAGATGTTGTGATGCTTGAGATCGCAGTGGACGACCCCTCTCAAATGCATCCACTTGAATGTTTCTGCTAGCGTTTTAATAGTCTTGGCTACTTCTTCCTCAGTCATTGCCCCGCCCTGGATCAATCGCTTTGCCAAGCTAGGGCCGCAAAGTTCCATAACGATAGTCCCATAGCACCTCCCAGCTTCTCTCTCCCTCACGAAATCCTCAAAGGCCACGACTCCAGGGCAGACGCAAAGCTTGGACATGAGCCGAGCTTCGTTCTCGGCATTCCTCATCAATTTAACTCATTTCCCCGCATACTTCTTGCCAGCCCTGCGACGAGCACTCAACAAATAGACCTGCCCTTCGCCGCCAGATCCCAGCTTCTCACCCTGCCTGTACAACTTGAGGAGCTCACCACAGTCGTCCTCCCCAAACTCGCTCGCTCGCCAATTTTTTGACCTAGCTTCTCGCTAACGGGTACAAATCAACGGCTGGAATCGCGTTTGATCAACGGTGACGATCTTGTGATTTCAGGATAGTCGTTTATTTGAATCTGGATAGCCATGCTTCTCTACAAAATTGTACGCATGCATCCTGTGTTTTACACGCTCGGAGTGGCTCCTGCCGGATCAATCGCCCTCAAAGCACCACCAGAGCGATCAGAGCGTCACAAGGGACCAGCGGGATCAGAGAGTTCACCACGTCTCCAATCGAAAGCCTGTAGCTTGGCTCCATAGAACAGCAGCAGCAGCGACCTACACACGGATCTTGCATTAGAATCATCAAGTCAGCCAGCACTGGCAACAAACAAACCAAAACCGAAAGAAGAAGAAGAGGAAGAGGAAGGGCACTTACTTGGAAGAGTTGCTTCAAGTTGACAGTATCCTTGAACGCAGCATCCACAACGAGGGTAAAACTCGTGCGATCACTCAGCTCCGGCGTCCTCTTCAGCATGTAGATGACGATACGCAAACAAAATACGAGCCCAAATACGAGTCCTTGGCCACCTCTTCCTTCAAACTAACGGAAAGAAATCCCCACCTAGCTTTCCTGTCTCCGTGCTTCACTTGTTTCGTGCCATCTGGAGTCAAGAGCTTGGAGCGCCCGGCAGTGGCTCCTTAGCTCTTGCCTTCGTCATGAAAAACACATGCCAGTAAATTCCGCGCCCAACAAGAAAGAAACAAAGAGTTACCTAGCTTTCTGGAGGAGTTCCCAATGCACTGGTCCCGTAGTCATGTTGAAAGCTCCTGGATAGCAGATTATATGTACGCCTGGCACCAACATAGATTTTAATCCTCAGCAGCTACATGGTTAGTCTTCTTCCTACCTCGTGCTGCGTAAGTCATTGCCATCTAGCAAATACCAACACCGATTCGTCCAACATCTGAGTCAGTGAGCAATGTGAGTTATTTTGCTTGTCGCAATGCCTGCAGGACCTTACCCGAATCAACAGTATACTTCTGTATCTTTCCTGGTATATCGATGTCAAAAAAGTGAACCTGGTGTGAAAGAGGTCTGAGAAAAAACCGTAGACGACGCGTCAGAAAAGCAAACCTTCCGATGTTTACCTTTTAGAGAGCCATCTTTTCCGTAGATGCAGCAAGTATTGTAGAGATGATCGCACGTCGTTCTGATGATGGTAACCTCCTTACTCTTTGCCATGTCCGAAAGCATTTTGGAAGAGGGAGAATCGCCTGCGTAGATTGGAAAGCTCGCGTTTGAGTATGCACAATTCCACATTTCCTGTAACACATTCTCCTTATGACTGAACAGACAACTACAAAAATTAACTGGAAGAAGGATCAGCTTGCTGCCGCCACCAGCAGCCGTCCTTTTAAGCCGTCCTGTTCAAGGATAGCTCTGTCCCTTGTCTACGCAAGTCGAGAGCTGGCAAACGGCGAGCTTCAACTGCCACAAAAACAAAAATAATGTGCGGATGACACTAAAACTTCCACTCACCTTGCGCTGGTCACTACTCAAAACACCCCCGTTGGATCTCGTCCTGCAATCCAAGGAACCTCTTAAAACAAAACGAAGTGGCCATAGAGAGTATGGCGACCACATTACCTGTGGCCATGGTAGCCTTGCCACCTTGTCAATGGGAATCCCCATTCTATCCGAATTGCCGCTTCCACGTACAGCAAGCGCACCACCACAACCAAGTAGCACTTTGCTCTCGTCTTAAGCCATCCCCGAGTTCCTTGCGAGTAGTCCATGTTGGAAAATGGATCTGGACAGGCCGGGGATTGAACCCAGGACCTCCTACACCGGTGCCAGGTGCTCTACCACTGAGCTGCCTACCCTGGTTGTGTGCATGTTCAGCTTAGTTCCAACACTCCCCCCTAAGCTGAACACGCCACACATCCCTACCTGCCAGTCCATGTCTACCACAGGCCACTCCCCCCTAAGCTGAACACGCCACACATCCCTACCTGCCAGTCAGGCCATCCAACCATAGCTCCGATACCATGTTGGAAAATGGATTTGGACAGGCCGGGGATTGAACCCAAGACCTCCTATACTGGTGCCAGGTGCTCTACCACTAAGCTACTTGCCCTGGTTGTGTGCCTGTTCAGCTTAGTTCTAACAGTCCAGACGGTGTCACGGTGTCGATCCTGAGGATCGTCAAGGGGTGAAACGTCAATGGTGGGACGAGTCCGATTGCGTTTGGAGTTGGCTGCTTCATTGGCTTTTTCTGGTACGTAGTAGTTATTAGTATTCCAGCCTTGTTTGCACAGTAGTCACGAGAACAAACTCGTGATCAAATAGAATGCTCACGGGCTCTCAATCCCACCACCGTGAGTATGAAGTAAAGCCTTCATGGCAGCTTTGGACCGGAAGTAGCAGCTTCTACACAAATCCATCACCTTTCTATGAATTTGAGGGGCTTCTTGGCGGAACAGTGAACACAAACAAATTCAAAAATTCCAAGAAATAACGAATTAAACTTGGATTAAGAGTGTCTCCTCAACCTCTTTGATTCCCCACGGAGAGTTCTAGGTGAGGATATCAGATATGGTGAATAGATCAAATTGCAGTCAATGTAATGATCTGAGGAAACAGAACAAAGAAGAAAAGTTAACAAGGAAATTGACCATTTCACTGGGCAACGAATATTCGTTCATATGAATGCGCGGGGACATTTTGTTGGAGCTCGCTAGAGTGGCCGGCTACGCATGCTCCAGAGATGCGCGCTCTTGCCCGATGCAAAACTCGTCCACGCCCAAATCGATCGCGATCCCCTCCTCCTCCTCCTCCTCAACCAAATCGCGTGGGCCCACGCCTACGCCAGATCTCGCCGACGCGCGCGCCGTCATCAATGCCATCCCTCTTCTCCTGGAGCATCACATCGCTGCCTACGCCCGCCATGGCCACCACCGTCAAGCTCTGGATCTCTTCGACCAAATGGCAGCGCTGCGCCGCCGCCCAATGCGTTCGTTCTCTCCACGACTCTCGGCGCGTGCTCGGCGCTGCGTGATCTGGACCGCATCCACTCGCGGATCCAGCAGCGGCGTGGAGAGAATCTGGTGGTGCTGGAAACGGCGTTTCTCGGGATGTATGCTAGATCTTCCAGGTGATGGGCGTGGATCTCCACGTATCCCAGACCGGGCATCACACCAGTCCATTTGGGATCTTCCGGATCATGCTCCTCGACGCGGCGGTGGCACCCAGCGCTGCTACAATCTCCGCCATACTGCCTAGAAGTTTATGAAATCGTGAATATAGATTTATTTAAAATAATTAGGCCACTTTTGTACTATTAGGATTAAATTTATCTTGGGCCATAGTTATCTTTCTATCCTCTCTTTGGAACTTTAGACACTTTATTATTTTTATCTTTGAAAATCCTCACTCTATTCCAGCGAAAATCACAAGTGTAAGCACTGTCTTCTGGAAGCATTATAACATTAACACCACGTCCGACCTTACGTTGAATTATGCTCTTGGCTTGCTCGGCATCCGTTCTTAGAAGTTTATCCCATCTATCTGCAAAAGAGAATTTGCAAATTCAATCAGAAAATGAAAGAAAAATGTGGAGAGAGAGATTATACCATTGCTTCCATTCACAGTCAAAGCACAGACAACGAGCATAAGGAGGAGGATAGAAACATAGCCATTTATCTTCTTCATTCTCTCCAAGCTACTAATAACCCTAAACAATGGTGAGCCAGAGGCTATGCAGACTTTTTGTTGGATCCAAAAGAGGGGTTTAGGGTTTTCACGGAGGCGGGTCACTCGTACTCCCGATGCGGCACCTCCATCGCCAGCGCTAGAGCGCTGTTCCTGGGCATGGAGAGGAAGAGCCTGGTGGCCTGGAACACAATGATCGCGGATTATGCCCAGAGAGGTCAGCGGCGGAGGCCCAGGAGGTGTTCGAGGAGCCGGATGGATTTACTTTCGCATGATGTGGCGAGTACTGCGAGGCCAGCAAATTGCTGCGCGAGCAAAATCGTTGCCTGGTACGCGATGATCTCGCCCAGTTGGGGCATTTGCATGAAGCTCTGGAAACTGACCGGGAGATGGAACACCATGGCTCCGGCAGCCCCGATCTCTTCACCTTTGCAAGCGCTCTAGCCGCCGCAGCTGGGCTTGCATTTGCCGAGGCGACAGATCTAGATCGCGCACTGGAATGCTACCAGAGATCCACCTGTAAGCCCAATGGGATCACTTATGCTCGCTGCCTGCAGCGATCGTGGTGATCTTGGTCACGGCCGGCGCCTTCTCACTGACGCCCAGGATCGAGGGCTCTATCCCGATCGATTCGTGCAAAGCACGGCGGTGGCGATGCTAGATCTGCGAGGCCAGCAAATTGCTGCGCGAGCAAAATCGTTGCCTGGAACGCGATGATCTCGCCCAGTTGGGGCATTTGCATGAAGCTCTGGAAACTGACCGGGAGATGGAACACGATGGCTCCGGCAGCCCCGATCTCTTCACCTTTGCAAGCGCTCTAGCCGCCGCAGCTGGGCTTGGAGATCTAGACACCGGGAAGGCGATCCACGAGAGAATGGCGGCAGACAGATCGCTCAAGCTCGACGTCTTCTCCAACTGTGGGAGCTTGAGCGATGCCAAGCTCGTGTTCGATCGCATCCCGGACAAGGACGCAGTCTCCTGGAACTCGATGATCTCGACCTACGTGCGCCACGGCCGCTACAAAGACGCCATCGCCACGTACCGCGCCATGGACTCTCGCCCAGACGAAGCCACCATCGTGAGCGCGCTCGCGGCAGCGTCGGCTCTCGCGGATCTAACGCTCGAGCTCTCGAGCTAGGAATCGCCACTCCAGCGGTGGAGTCCGCGCTCGCAAGCTTGCACGCCAAGTGTGGAAGCCTGGACGCGCTGTTCGAGAAGAACCGGGAAGGATCTAGTGGGAGGCTGGGCGAGGCCGAGGCGGTGCCCCGCTGATGCCGCTGGAGCGGTGACGCTGGTGGCCGCTTGCGTGCTACGCGAGGAGGGGCTATTTTGGCGGGAAGTTTTGTGGTCGGGGTTAGGGTTCTAGGCTGAGGCGAGGATGGGGAAAGTGGCGGCAGTGCGGCAGCAATCGGTGGAGATCGAGGCCCTTGGATCGCTTTTCCAGGGCCCGTGGGAGAAGAGGTACTGGAGCAGCTCTCGGGTGAGGGATTTCTCTGGAATGTAGCTGCTGTTTTGTTGATTTTGGGAAGAATGCGAGCAGGGAAAGAAGCGGTACCCTTTTCCTGTGGGATACAGAGCTCTGGCGAGGAAGGGAGGCGAGACATACGCGATGGAAATCCGAGCGGATAAGCTCGGGCCTTTGTTTGCGGTGAGTTTTTTCCTTTTCGGTTTTCTTGCGCGTTTCTTGATGGAAACTTTCAAGGTACGCTGCGGGGAGATTGAAAGCACGGGTCCATCAGCAAATGCCGCTTGGGAAGCGATGATGAAAATCCAGCATCCAGGAACTCGTTCTCTTGGAGGCAATGGCGAGAAGGTAATTGTTCTTTTCTTGTCTTTGTCTCCATTGCAAAAAACAATTCTATCTGGGCAGATGTTTGGCTTTGCAGATCCTGTTGTGCAGTATCTCCTACGTGAACTAGTTTCTGCTTCATCGAAAAAAGATGAGACAGAAGTCAATGTGCAAAGTTCGCCCAGCTCTCGTTCTCCAGACGTGTTTCGTTCTTCAGTGATTCGGGAAGGAAATAGGAAGCGAGTGTTATCTCCGCGGCCAGGAGACAAGGGTGTGAGGTCGTCTCAACGGCTGAAAACAGACAAGAACTCGCAAGAGCGTCACGGTGCAGAAGATTCTTGTAAGTTTTCAATTCTATTTTTCTTCTTTTGATAAACTTTTATGGACTGAGTAGGTCCAGAAAATGTTTATGTCTCGGATTCGGAACCCGAGCTGGAACCGAAGATTGTGCCCGATACTCTGGAGGAACTTCACATGAGAGAAGAACCCGAGCTGGAGTCTAAGATTGTCCCTGATACTCTGGAGGTACTTCACGTGACAGAAGAACATAATTCACCAAATCTAGAGTGTAAGTACAAATAGCTTCCTCATCAAATGCAGTGAGAATCTCATTTTTTTCTTTTACCAGTGACAATCGGCACCAGTCAGCAGTCATTGCTGGGATCCAACTCAGAAGAAAATCAAAACAACTCGGACTTGTTTGCCAGCATGATATCTCTGCTACTTCCAAATGCCGTCCCTCTCATGAAGAAACGTTCAAGAAGAAGACAGAGACAAGATCTCTCCAAAAGAGATGTGGCGGAAAGTCCTATAGACTTCGGGATGGGTAACACGGCATTGGAGACCTCCGTAGCCAAAGACCCGATCAAGCAAGGTGACACGACGGCCATGACAACAAATATCTTTGACAACCAACAGAAAGCACCTACTGGCCTTAGACTTCGCGTCGACAAGCAGCTTACCACCGCAGTTGAGCGTCAAGCTGGAGAGGAGTCCATTGTTGAAGAGCCTAGCAACCAAGTTGACAACGCCGAAACATCTCAGCAAACAAAGAATATCGACGAGTACACACAATGTGTTGGCGGAAACTTAATCGAGTCCTCGTCACCCATATTCATCGTCAATAAGCTCGCGCTTGAACAAGTCACGACGCAGCTCTTTGAGGCTGTACAAAAGGATTCGACGATCACAGCAGCCAACGCTTTGGACGACCATTGTGCTGATTCGGAGAACAAGCGGTACATTATCTCGGATACTCTTGAAAGGCTACCAGCGGAGCCTTCTGCTGACGAAAAGTTCCAGGATGGACATGTCAAGTCACTTGATGCAGCGTGCGTGACGGACAGTCGGATAAGGAACACTTCGGCCGAACAAGCTCCCAACAATGCTCTATACCCGAAGTCAATACCTTTCACAGGCGCTGGTTCCATGGACGTAACCGCGAACAAGCTGACTAGCCCGAATGAGCTTGAACAAGTCACGGCGCAGCCCAGCCAGCTCTTGGTAAAGCAACTTGAGACTGTCGAAAAGAATTCGACGATCGCCGCAGGCAATGCTTTGGATGATTTGGACACCAAGCGGTACACTAGTTCGGATATACTTGAAAGGCTACCAGCGGAGCCTTTAGCTGAAGAAACGTGCCAGATTCTGGGAGATGTGGAGCTACTTGATCTAGAAAATCCAGCATACGTGGCGGACAGTCGAAGAGAAAACACTTCGACCGAACAAGAAAAGCATGCTTCCAACAATGCTTCAGGCCACAAGTCTGGTTCCATCAACGAACAAGAAGTATCTACTACGGATACATGGACCAAAGTGCCGGAAGCTGATGAAAAGGATCCCGTAGCCAACGATTTGGACATGCAGTCGAGAGTATTTACCGGCTTTAGTTCCATCAGCAAGCGGCTTACTAGCTCGGACATGCTAAAACCCGTCGCTGCTTTTGAGCACGACCTTTCAGTTCTTTGCGTGGCACTCAACGCAAGGAGTCAGGAGGTGGATATCTGCGTCTCTTGTGGTCCTCTGGGGAAGCACGGTGTACAACTATATGTATACCGTATTTCCCTTGACAACAACTTGCTATCGGAGGCAACGTTGCTACAGTCCTTTTCACTGGATTCTTACGAAAATTTTGGAACAGACTCTCTGAAGGTTTGTTCTGTGTTTCTTTCTATTTGACTTACATTATTTTCGCAGCAGCAAGCGGAGTTTGGAATTCAACTCACTCCAGACGGAGACAGCCTTCTGTTGCTGGGAGCTTTTGCTGTTCATAGACCCGAGCTTCCCAGTCAGTCAAATATAGTGCGGGTGGTTTCTCTTGCTGAACGTGATCCGAAGGCTGAACTTTTTGCGACTGCCGCAATGAGATGCCTTTTGATGACAGGACCTCTTTCCTTGGTCGCTGCTGGAGATGACGGTTGTATCAAAGAATGGCGCATGGATCCGTCTTGGAGGTAATCGCTTTTCATGTTTGTATTTCCTTGCATTAATCACGTCCTATTCAGGCATTCTCTGTATGAAACAGATCTCCCACCTGCAAGATATAAAGACAAGACTTTCCGGAGCATTTTAAAGCTAGTCATCGTTCCTCAAGCACCTCACCTTGTTCTTGGATGTGATGCGGATGGTTACTTTGCAATCTGGTATTTCTATCTTCGGTTTGCAGTCCAAGAAACTCACTCTCTTCTCTTACATCTTACAGGAATATCTCCAAAAAACAGCTACTTTCTTCATGCCACATTTCAAGATATACTTTTTCAGACATTCATGTCGTAGATCTTTCTTTGGTGGATGATTTCAGAGATCGAGACTACGATTGCTGTGCTTGTCTTCTGACCAATGTCAAGGACGATGCGAAACATCAGAACCACTGGAGAATGGCCCTGCTAGAGAATGATGCCTTGTTTGTTGGCAATGATATTGCTAACAGGTATGAAAATCCACTGGAACTTTTTTGTTCATAACATTCGAGTGCAGAATATGCTCAGCAGCCGTCATGGGACCTTATGGGGTTGCTGGCACTGACGAGGGGCGAGTTTTTCTTTGGGAATTTTCCACCGGAAAAAGAGTGGTTGAAATGTTTGAACAAGGTATGAAATTCTTGATTTTCAAGTCGTCTCTTATGCAAGCGTGCAATGTAGAATCGAAAATCGTACAAGTGAAAACTACAACGTCATCGCGTTTGCTGGCAACTGTTGGAGAGGATGGGCGTGTTGTTCTGTATGTGTAGGAGGTATGGCAATATAAGTTTGTAACTCGAGCTTCACTTTCCCTTAACTTTCAGTTCGGAATCTGAAAGGAGCGCTTCAGCAGCTCGTCTCCCTGACAGAAGTGCTCCGTCGAAAGTTGCTGAGACTCGATGATCTCCGCACAGGTACAAACCTGCATCAACTTTTGGTTCTTTCGAGAGGTTGGTCGGCGGAGTCTGATCGGGTTGAGCAAACAAGATCCTGTATGTCTTCAAGTGCTGCCACTTCGCTACTGTTTCCCGCCCAGTCCATTCCTCACGCTCGGCATCTGAACTGGCGGAATATCTTCCGATCAATGTTACGGAGACGAGATCTTTTCCAACAGGGGCATACGAAGAGCAGACGGTGCTGGGAAAGCACATATTGTTGATGACTTTTGCCAGTGTTCTTGATTGGGGATCTATCAGCAGAAAAATAGAGGCAGACAGTGCTGCGAGCAGGCCTATTGGTTTGCGCAGACAAGGAACAGAACATCAGGCATGCTCGTGAAGCTATCCAGACGGCTGCTGATGGCGGCAGCAAGCTCATCCTTTGTCCAGTTAAGTTTTGTAGTGTTCAGTCATAAGGAGAATGTGTTCCAGGAATACTCAAAAGCGAGCTTTCCAATCTACGCAGGCGATTCTCCCTCTTCCAAAATGCTTTCGGACATGCCAAAGAGTAAGGAGGTTACCATCATCGGTGGCTCCATACCGGAACGACGTGGCGATCATCTCTACAATATTTGCTGTTTCTAAAAGGTAAACATCGGAAGGTTTGGTTTTCTGACGCGTCGTCTACGGTTTTTTCTCAGCCCTGTTTCACACCAGGTTCACTTTTTTGACATCGATATACCAGGAAAGATACAGAAGTATACTGTTGTTGATTCGGGTAAGGTCCTGCAGGCATTACGACAAGCAAAATAACTCACATTGCTCACTGACGCAGATGTTGGACGAATCGGTGTTGGTATTTGCTAGATGGCAATGACTTACGCAGCACGAGGTAGGAAGAAGGCTAGCCATGTAGCTGCTGAGTATTAAAATCTATGTTGGTGCCAGGCGTATATATGATCTGCTATCCGGGAGCTTTCAACATGACTACGGGACCAGTGCATTGGGAACTCCTCCAGAAAGCCAGGTAACTCTTTGTGTCTTTCTTGTTGGGCGCGGAATTTACTGGCATGTGTTTTTCACGACGAAGGCAAGAGCTCAGTGTGAGGAGCCACTGCCGGGCGCTCCAAGCTCTTGACTCCGGACGGCACGAAACAAGTGAAGCACGGAGACAGGAAAGCTAGGTGGGGATTTCCTTCCGTTAGTTTGAAGGAAAAGGTGGCAAAGGAATTCGCAAGGCCTCGAGTTTGGAACAGCGGGCCCCGCTGCAGCAGAAAACGGGAAAGATGGCGGAGGAGACACCAGGCAGAGGCGCAGAGATGACAAACAAGGAACAAAACGCCAAGAATCACAGCAAAACCAGCACCACTAGCAGCACCAGAAGGCCGCCCTGGTGCCTGCACAGCGTCAAGAGCAACCTCCACCACCAGCATGGAACGCTGTCCGATGACGAAGTGACATTGGCAGGACCCACAACCAACGAAGAGGAGACCAGAGGAGTGGCGATGCTGGTGGATACCAGAGATGAGAACGCCGAATTGACGGAGCTGAACAACCGGGAACTCACGGTGTTGCAGTGCTCGGCTGCGGTTATCATCGGTGTTCTTTGTGACGGTGTCAAGGTTTGCTCTTCCAAGAAGCTTTGATTTCTTTGACATGTTAAACGTGAGAATGTGTGTGCTCCAGGGATTGCAAGGCTGCTTGGAAGGCAGAAAAGCGGGCTATTCGTGGTGGACGCTCTTCAAATATTTTGTCGTTGCTGCTGGGCTCGTATTTTGTTTGCGTATCGTCATCTACATGCTGAAGAGGACGCCGGAGCTGAGTGATCGCACCAGTTTTACCCTCGTTGTGGATGCTGCGTTCAAGGATACTGTCAACTTGAAGCAACTCTTCCAAGTAAGTGCCCTTCCTCTTCTTCTTCTTTCGGTTTTGGTTTGTTTGTTGCCAGTGCTGGCTGACTTGATGATTCTAATGCAAGATCCGTGTGTAGGTCGCTGCTGCTGCTGTTCTATGGAGCCAAGCTACAGGCCTTTGATTGGAGACGTGGTGAACTCTCTGGTCCCGCTGGTCCCTTGTGAACGCTCTGATCGCGCTGGTGGTGCTTTGAGGGCGATTGATCCGGCAGGAGCCACTGCGGCACAACAGAGCGTGTGAAACACAGGATGCATGCGTACAATTTTGTAGAGACAGATTCAAATAACGAATATCCTGAAATAAATTCAGGGTAGGGCTTCCGTCTTTACAAGATCGTCACCATCGATCAAACGCGGTTCCAGCCGTCGATTTGTACCCGTTAGCGAGAAGCTAGGTCAAAAAATTCGCGAGCGATGGCGTGCGAGTTTGGGGAGGACGACTGTGGTGAGCTCCTCAAGCTGTACAGGCGGGGTAAGAAGCTGGGATCTGGCGGTGAAGGGCAGGTCTATTTGTTGAGTGCTCGTCGCAGGGCTGGCAAGAAGTATGCGGGGAAATCAGTCAAATCGATGCGGAATGCCGAGAATGAAGCTCGGCTCATGTCCAAGCTTCGTGTCTGCCCTGGAGTCGTCGCCTTTGAGGATTTCGTGAGGGAGAGAGAAGCTGGGAGGTGCTATGGGACTATTGTTATGGAACTTTGCGGCCCTAGCTTGGCAGAGCGATTGATCCAGGGCGGGGCAGTGACTGAGGAAGAAGCAGCCAAGACTATTAAAACGCTGGCAGAGACACTTAAGTGGATGCACTTGAGAGGGGTTGTCCACCGCGATCTCAAGCCTCATAACATCTTTCAGAGGCTCAACACCAGTGCAGTGGACGAAGTGGTGATTGGAGATTTTGGCATGGCCACAGACAAGCAGTGGGATATGCAGCAGTATTGTGGAACAGCAAAGTACATGGCACCCGAGGTGGTAGCAGTGAAGAGTGATGGAGCCCGAGGACCACGGGCGAGTTACACAGCGGCCGTGGACGTGTGGGGGCTGGGAGTCATTGCATACGAGCTGCTGAGTGGGTATCGATCAAGAGTTGAATTTGATTTTCTGAGAGCCAGAGCATTCCCAAGTGATTTGGCATCGTGTGAAGCAGAGGATCTCATCCAGGGAATGCTAGCTGTGGAGCAGAGCAAGAGGGTGACTTTAGATGCCGTGCTTGCACATCCCTGGATCGTCAAGCATTGTGGTAGTGGGGAAATCTTAACAGCGATGCCATACAGGAGGAGGCATTGTGGAGTAAAGAGAAAGTTTTCTGGCATCGGTAAGGACTTGATTGTGAAAAAGATTCTCGCGGGATAGTTATGAAAGCGTTAACTTATATTTTTGGTTTGATTTTTCCAAAAATTGATATTGCTGATGGGGTTGAGAACAATGATCTTGGAGACATATGTGAACAACATACAAAGAATAGAAGAAGAAGAAAAGAAGCAAGAGGGTTGATAAAGTTGAAGAGGTTTAAGGTGGAATACATTTTAAAAAACAGTCTTCCACCAAAGAATTGTCAACAACTTTCAAAGAAAGAAGATTTCATCCATGAACATTATAATCTGAAATTGCAATTTTCTCATTTTGCAAACCAATCTCAATCTCCTTGAGTGAGAGATTTGGATAGGAGCTTCGGCCTGCCTGGTGTCTCATCGATCACCTTGCCAACCGTGCCCCAGAAGCTTTAGCGTCTCCAGAAAGAGCATAAATACAAACATGATGAATCCAAGAGAATAGTGAAAGAGATCTTTCTGGCCAGCAGGTACTCCTCGTCTGCTCGAGCCAAATCCTAGCCTCCAAAAACTGGATACTTCAGATAATTCACTCCAGTAGGGAATCCCAACTGAACTGGCAAGCTGCACTTCTTTTGAGCTAGTTGACCTGTCAAAGCACAACTTGACAGTAGAAATTCCATGGGAGCGTTGTGCAACCTTCAAACCCTAGGAATGGAAAGAAACAAGCTGATTGGACAAATTTCATGGCCCCTGCTTGAGAACTGCACAAAGTGGGAGCAGCTGAAGCTGGGGAACAACTCTCCACGACGCCAACATTGACATACCAGCATTAAAAAGATCATTGATTTGATAAGTTTCCTGCATCTCTTGCCAACTTCCATTGGTTAGGAATTTTACCATTTTGAAGGAGTCTTGCTGCAAGTGTTGGATGGTTTAGGCAATCACTTCCATGGAGAGCTTTTGCAGTCAATTCATGGAGTCATCTTGGAAGTCAACGGGGAGTCAGCTAAAGAATATTCTGTTACAATATATATTAC
Source organism: Selaginella moellendorffii (assembly GCF_000143415.4). Taxonomy (NCBI): domain Eukaryota; kingdom Viridiplantae; phylum Streptophyta; class Lycopodiopsida; order Selaginellales; family Selaginellaceae; genus Selaginella; species Selaginella moellendorffii. The sequence continues at coordinate 58,252 of NW_003314327.1, read as the reverse complement.
CTCTTAAAGAATATTTTGAATTTTTAGTACAGTTTTTCAAATATGCTATGGATATTCTTTTATAATAAATTAATATTTAAAAATATTTCATCATTATAACTATATATTAAATCATGTAATTATTACAACTATACTTTATGTAGTACCTATAAACAATTATATAACTAGCACTTGCCCAACATATGTTGTTCTATTAGCAAATACTATTATGAATGATATAGTTATAATAGAAGCTTCTCAAGACCATTTTTAGAACTGGAATTAAAATATTTTAGAATTTCTTTCAGTGCTACAAACAATGCATGGAACAAAAATCAAACTCAACAAAAAATTCAGGGAGGTAAAAATATTTAATATAAAACATCCTTATATACTATGTTGATGGTGAAAGTAGAAAGACTCAAAGGGAATAAATGTCCTTTAAGTGATGTGTTATGTACTTTAATGTTGAGTTCTACTAGTGATTTGCATTTTGATAAAACCACATAAAGTTGGCCATGGGTGAAAACTGAATGTGGCAAGTGTATTTTGACTCGGTTAAATATCTAGCTTTGACATTTAGAGATTGTAAGGCAATACCCCAAATGCATTGGAAATTGTCTTTTGGACATTTTAAATGAAATTTCTATGTATGAAGGTGAGTGTGATTTGAGGGATGAAAGCTTATGGACTTTTGAATTGGCTTAATATAATTTCATATTGTAGAACTGTTAGTAAGGCATGTTTAAGGATGAGGTATGTATTATTACATAGTCTAGCTAATGAACATATATTCTTTAATAGAATAAGGATAACATCTTCTTTAAGCAAGAGTTTATTTGGTGGAAGACTAAAAGGAGTATTGGAATTTAGGAATTCAATTAGGAAATTTTTTGGGTGTTCAATATTAACAATGTCAACACTTTCATGAATATCTATGTCACAAAGTGTCGCGAATGTGACTTTGGGTATCGAAAGTTACCTGTCGGCTAGTCTTTACGGACACTCTTTCCTTACTGCCACGATGGCAGGAGGTCGGTATTGCTGGTTCCTTTTATTGGCCCCTCTTGTTCAAGTGTTAGTAAATTGGACTTAGCATCTGTACTTGGCCGGATAAGCATAAGGAAGGAATTCCTAAATGTCTATTTAGCTGAGCATACTCGGCCCGGCTTGTTAGTTCTTTTTTGCTCTGTCTTGCACTAGCTTGACAAAAACCTTTGCATATTGAGACTAGTCCCTCAATAACATTGGATGATAGCTTACCGTGTCTGCCAAACACCCTCGCTATCATGCCCTTTGTGTTAGTCTTATTCCGGTCCTAAATGCTATTTATGGAAAGCATCCAGATTTGCTTATTTGGCATATCTATGGAATGTAAAGATTTTCTTGAACACAATAGTATTCATCCCGTGTCCAAATTTGCAATCTGGCGCCATTCCATAGTAAGTTTTGAGCTTGTCCCAGAGACTAACTCCTGATACTAAGGGAGGCTTGGGGTGAAAGCCCAAAGCATGTGTTCCTTAAGGGGGGTGGAGGGATAGTGGGTAGGTCGGGCATAGCCGACCAACTTGAGGCATAGTCTAACTCCCACTTGCATGTCTATCCTTGTTCTACATCTAGCTTAGGTCTAAGCCTAAGTTTCATTCCATGCTAGCTGGTGGAGTACCCATATCCTTGTGTTAGACTATTGGTATGCCGAAATAACGCCAAACTCCGTTTGGCTCCGTTTTGCATGCTGGTCTTGGCATTGGGAAGCTGGTTACTCTAGGACTGTTCCAACTTGCTCCAGGCTCCTGTCCCTTCACTCTTTGGGCTATATGCTCGGGAGTTGCTCCGTGGTCCAGTTCCGTCACTCTTTGGCTCCATGCTTGGGAGTTTGGCATTGTTCCTTCGTTCAGTGGCCCAAGGCCCTAAACCTTGGGTTCCGCACCACTGTCCTTTGGACACGTGACATATGACATGTGGCATGTGTCACATGGCATAAAAAGGGTTTAAGTTCCACTTCGTGGTGTTATCCTATGGTAAATCACCATAGGATAAAGAGAACTATACAATGAGATTAAGCAACTAGTCTCATTGTATATGCAAAGATGAAAACAATGATCCGAGTGGGTACATGTTGGGTGCAAAGGCTTCACAATCGTTCCTTGGGTAGGGATTTGGTTACCTTGTTGTACCTTATTATCTGAGCTTGCTTTTGGGCTCATAAGATGGATTTGAGATATTCCAGTTGCACGAGTTTGAGCTTGGGCTTGTGAGTGAAGCACATTAGCAACTCAAAGTTACACTTTGAGTTGGCAGGATTAATGTTAGCTTATCGGTGTTGTTCTAGTGGTTCCATGAGTTGTTCCATGTACCATAAGTTAAAGCAAACCTTCCCTGGGTTTGCTATGAGTGGCAAATAGACTGGTCCGTCGCTATTTAGCACTATAGTAGTGGATCCTTCCTAGGCATGATTATAAGTGGATCAATCAAGATTGTAGCGATTAGTCTATTAGTTCAAGTAGTCATTGCCATGCTTTCTCATAAACTTTTCTTAGATTGGACTAAAGATAGTGCGAAAGCAAGATTGAGGTTTGGTCAAAAGATGAGACCGAAAAGAGAGTTGTCGAGGACGAAGGATCAAACACATAAATCATTTTCTCTTCTTGGAGAGATGATTTGCAACAAGGTGTAACTCATTGCTCGTGTTCACATTATACAATCAAGAGTCCCTACCTTGATGCATTTTGGAGATGATGATCTTTCATTTTGTCTAAGTTTGTTATTGGAGGACTTGGGTTGCAATGCTCAATTCTTTGAAGTAATGACATGGGTGTTGCTCATGATGTTGCTTGATTGATGATCAAGTCATTATGAATATATATCATATCCATGTGATAGTGAGCAATGTGTTTATGAAGTTGCTTGGAGGACTTCTATTGTGTAGATTAATTATTCCATGTGAGGCAACTACAGTGGATACTTTCATCACATATACGTTCAAATTTAGGGGTAGGAATATACCTTGCTCAAGGGTATATTATATTTTTAAGTAGCCACTAATCAATGGAAATTGAACCCATGCCATTTTCTCTGATACCACATGTAATGCACTCTATCTCTCACCTTAAACCAACTGGAAAAGGGGTAATTGCTTGATGAAAGAGCTCTTAGTAATTATTTTATCCCCATTTATCCCCCAAAGTTCCAAAGATTCACAATGGCAGTATATCCAAATCTCATCCCATAATCACATGCGTTACAACAGTACTGCTGCATATTCCACTGCTTGTCCATGGCCGTGCCAAAATCTCCAATCACCACTTCATCCACTGCAATGGTATTGAGCCTTTCAAAGATATTATGAGGCTTAAGATCACGGTGGACTACCCCTCTCGAGTGCATCCACTAGAGTGTCTCTGCTAGTGACTTAATAATCTTGGCTGCTTCTTTCTCAATTACTACCCCACTCTGGATCAATTGCTCTGCCAAGCTAGGGCTGCAAAACTCCATCATGATTGTCCCATAGCACCTCCTAGCCTCTCTCTCCCTCACAAAATCCTCAAAAGTGACGACTCTAGGGCAAACACAAAGTTTGGACAGCACATGCACAATCTCTAGAGGATTGGCTTGCTGGATGTTATGCTGAACCTCATAAACTTGTGGTCCAACTTGCTGCAACACTTGAACAATGCAATGCGCAAAGGAAGAAGAAATCTCTTCTCTCTTCTTTGTTTCTCTTTAAACTCTTTTTTGATCACCTCGGTCAACTCAAGCTCATGAGCCGAGCTTCATTCTTGGCATTCCACATCAATTTAACTGATTTCCCTGCATACTTCTTGCCAGCCCTGCAACAAGCACTCAACAAATAGACCTGCCCCTTGCCGCCAGATCCCAGCTTCTCACCCCGCCTGTACAGCTTGAGGAGCTCACCACAGTCATCCTCCCCAAACTCACACGCCATCACTCGCCAGGCTTCTCGCTAACGGGTACAAATCAACGGCTGGAATCGCGTTTGATCGATGGTGACCATCTTGTGAAAGAGAATTTATTTCAGGATATTCGTTATTTGAATCTGTCTCTACAAAATTGTACGCATGCATCCTGTGTTTTACACGCTCTGTTGTGCTGCAGTGGTTCCTGCCGGATCAATTGCCCTCAAAGCACCACCAGCGCGATCAGAGCGTTCACAAGGGACCAGCGGGATCAGAGAGTTCACCACGTCTCCAATCAAAGGCCTGTAGCTTGGCTCCGACTGGACGCCTAGAACAGCGCGACCTACACACGGATCTTGCATTACAATCATCAAGTCAGCCAGCACTGGCAACAAACAAACCAAAACCGAAAGATGAAGCGCACTTACTTGGAAGAGTTGCTTCAAGTTGACAGTATCCTTGATCGCAGCATCCACAATGTGGTCAGTTGTGGCGTCCTCTTGAGCATGTCGACAACAGTACGCAAACCAAATGCCCCGGATACGAGCCAACCAGCAACGACAAAATATTTGAAGAGAATAGCCCGCTTTTCTGCCTTCCAAGCAGCCTTGCAATCCCTGGAGCACACACATTTTCTTAACAGGTCAAACAAATCTAGGCTTCTTGCGAGAGCAAACCTTGACGTCATCATGAAGAACACTGATAGCCGAGCACTGCAGCACCCTGAGTTCCCGGTTGCTCATCTCCACCAAAGTCGACATCAATTCGGTGTTCTCATCTCTGGTATCCTCCAGCATCGCCGCTCCTCTGGTCTCCTCTTCGTTGGTTGTGGATCCTGCCGATGTCACTTCGTCGTCCAACAGCGTTCCATGCTGGTGGTGGAGGTTCCTCTTCACACTGTGCAGGCACCAGGGCGGCCTTCTGGTGCTGGTTTTGCCGTGATTCTTGGCGTTTTGTTCCTTGTTTGTCGTGTGCCTGGTGTCTACTCCGCCATCTTTCCCGTTTTCTACCTAGCTTTCCTGTCTCCGTGCTTCATTTGTTTCGTGCTGTCCGGAGTCAAGAGCTTGGAGCGCCTGGCAGTGGCTCCTCACCCTGAGCTCTTGCCTTCAAAAACACAAAAAACCCCTTGCCAGTAAATGCTGCGGCCAACAAGAAAGAAACAAAGAGTTACCTGGCTTTCTGGAGGAATTCCCAATGCACTGGTCCCGTAGATATGTTGAAAGCTCCTGGATAGCAGATAATATGTACGGCTAGCCTTCTCCGTACCTCGTGCTGCGTAAGTCATTGCCATCTAGCAAATACCAACACCGATTTGTCCAACATCTGCATCAGTGAGCAATGTGAGTTATTTTGCTTGTCGTAATGCCTGCAGGACCTTACCCATATCAACAACAGTATACTTCTGTATCTTTCCTGGTATATCAATGTTAAAAAATTGAACCTGGTGTGAAAGAGGGCTGAGAAAAAACCGTAGACGACGCGTCATAAAAGCAAACCTTCCGATGTTTTCCTTTTAGAGAGCCATCTTTTCCGTAGATGCAGCAAGTATTGTAGAGATGATCGCCATTTCGTTCCAGTAGGAGCCACCGATGATGGTAACCTGCCATATCCGAAAGCATATTGGAAGAGGGAGAATCACCTGCGTCAATATCCTCCGCGTAGATTGGAAAGCTCGTGTTTGAGTATGGACAATTCCACATTTCCTGCAACACATTCTCCTTATAACTGAACAGACAACTACAAAACTTAACTGGAAGAAGGACCAGTTTACTGCCGCCATCAGCAGCCGTCTGGATAGCTTCACGAGCATGCCTGATGTTCTGTTCCTTGTCTGCGCAAATCGAGAGCTGGCAAACGGCGAGCTTGAACTGCCAGGAAAACCAAAATAATGTGCGGATGGCACTAAAAATTCCACTCACCTTGCTCCTGCACGCGTGCTGCTCACTACTCAAAACACCCCCGTTGGATCTCGTCCTGCAATCCAAGGAACCTCTTAAAACAAAACGAAGTGGCTATAGAGAGTATGGCGACCACATTCCCTGTGGCCATGGTAGCCTTGCCACCTAGTCGATGGGAATCCCCACTGTATCCGAATTGCCGCGTCCAGGTAAAGCAACAACACCACCACAACCAAGTAGCAGTTGACTCTCGTCTTAAGCCATCCTCGAGTTCCTTGCGAGCAGTCCAGACGGTCGACCAAAACTGAGAATGGAGGTCCGAGCTTGAGGAATGGTTTGGGCGGGAAACAGTAGTGAAGTGGCAGCACTTGAAGATATACAGGATCTTGTTTGCTCAACCAGATCAGACTCCACCGACCAACCTCTCGAAAGCACCAAAAGTTGATGCAGGTTTGTACCTGTGCGGAGATCATCGAGTCTGGAGCTGCTGAAGCGCCCCTTTCAGATTCAGAACTGAATGTTAAGGGAAAGTGAAGCTCGAGTTACAAACTTTTATTGCCATACCTCCTACACATACAGAACAACACGCCCATCCTCTCCAACAGTTGCCAGCAAACGCGAAAACATTGTAGTTTTTACTTGTACAATTTTCGATTCTATATTGCACTTGCATATTCGGAAAACAAGAATCTCATACCTTGTTCAAACATTTCAACCACTCTTTTTCCGGTGGAAATTCCCAAAGAAAAACTTGCCTCTCGTCAGTGCCAGCAACCCCATAACGTCCCATGACGGCTGCTGAGGATGTTCTGCAATCGAATGTTATGAACAAAAAACGTTCAGTAGATTTTCATACATGTTACGAGGCATTATTCTCTAGCAGGGCCATTCTCCAGTGGTTCTGATGTTTCGCATCCTTTGACATTGGTCAGAAGACAGACACAGCAGTCTCGATCTCTGAAATCATCCACCAAAGAAAGGTCTACGATGTGAATGTTTGAAAAGGTATATCTTGAAATGTGGCATGAAGAAAGTAGCTGTTTTGGAGATATTCCAGTAAGATGTAAAAAGAGAGTGGGTTTCTTGGACGACTGCAAACCGAAGATAGAATACCAGATTGCAAAGTAGCCATCCGTGTCACATCCAAGAACAAGGTGAGGTCCTTGAGGAACGATGGCTAGCTTTAAAATGCTCCAGAAAGTCTTGCGGTTATATCTTGCAGGAGGGAGATCTACCTTCATCTCCAGCAGCGACCGACGGCATCTCATTGAGGCAGTCGCAAAAAGTTCAGCCTTCAGATCACGTTCAGCAAGAGAAACCACCCGCACTATGTTCAACTGACTGGGAAGCTCGGGGCTATGAACAGCAAAAGTTGAAGGCTGTCGCCGTCTGGAGTGAGTTGAATTCCAAACTCCGCTTGCAGCTACAAGAAGTATCTACTACGAATACGTGGACCAAATTGCCGGAAGCTGATCAAAATGATCCCGTAGCGAACGATTTGGAGAAGCAGTCGAGAGTAACTACTGGCTTTAGTTCCATCAGCAAGCGGCTTACTAGCTTGGATATGCTAAAACCCGTCGCTGCTTTTGAGCACGAACTTTCATTTCTTTGCAGGGCACTTAACGCAAGGAGTCAGGAGGTGGATATCTGCATCTCTTATGGTCCTCTGGGGAAGCACGGTGTACACCTATATGTATACCGTGTTTCCCTTGACAACAACTTGCTATCGGAGGGAACGTTGCTACAGTCCTTTTCACTGGATTCTTACGAAAATTTTGGAGCAGACTATCTGCAGGTTTGTTCTGTGTTTCTTTCTTCTTGGTACATTTGACTTACATTATTTTTGCTGATGGAACCAGACTTGTAACCTGAAGCATTGTTGGAAGCATGCTTTACTTATTCTGTCAAAGTGTTTTCCGCCACGTATGCGGGATTGTCTAGATCAAGTCTTCAGCTGAAGGCTCCGGTGGTAGCCTTTCAAGTGTATCCGAACCATTGCTGTCCAAATCATGACAAGATGTTGAATGATCATCCAAAGCATCGCCTGTGGTGATCGTCGAATTCTTTCGGCAGTCTCAAGTTGCTTTACCAAGAGCTGGCTGGCACTGTGACTTGTTCAAGCTTATTGGAGCTAGTCAGCTTGTTCGCGATGACATCGTTGGAACCAGCGCCTGTGAAAGGTATTGACTTCGGGTATAAAGCATTGTTGGGAGCTTGTTCAGCCGAAGTGTTCCATATTCAACTGTCTGTCATGCACGCTGCATCAAGTGACTTGACATGTCCATCCTGGAACTTTTCGTCAGTAGTGTTGGAGATATACGCTCTATGAGAGTCTACGTGGCATGAGTTGCCACATCACTGTAGGATAGCCACAACTGTTGATCATGTATATATGATAAAGCAGAGTGAGAGAGTCATCCACCATTGTTTTGCTTCTGCGCATCTTCTTCTTTCAAGCAGAAGGCTCCGCTGGGAAAATGAGATCACCATAAGTTGGCAAGGAAGAATACTTTACCCCGACCACAAAAATTCCCGCGCTGAGTATGCATGGCGAGGAGCACGTAAGACGCAGCGTCGCCGGGATCCAACTCCCATGCGACATGGTCCGCGGGGCTCACCTCCTCGTGTGCGTCACGGCTCCAGCGGCATACTGTGGAGCAGCGGGGGTGGCTGAGACGCGAGCACGGGGTGGCGGTGGAGAGCGAGCACTACGGGTTTGTGGTGAAGCTGCTCCGGCGGTGTGGAGGGCATAGAACATCCCCAGCTCGAGCAGCCCGGCGTGGGAGCATGATGCGAGCACCCCGACAGCGTCACTCCATTCGGGGAGATCCCCTCCAGCTCCATCTGGTGGATCAGCGTGAGGGCCTCGGACCCATCTCCGTGCTGCGCGCACGCTGCCACCATCCTAGAGACTAGATCCTTCTCGCGGTTCTTCTCGAACAGCATCCCATGGCGTGCAAGCTCGCGAGTGCGGACTCCACCGCTGGAGTGGCTCGAAAGCTCGGGTGTGGATTGCCAAAATCCGCGAGAGCCGACGGTGCCGCGAGCGCGCTCATGATCGTGGCCTTGTGTGGGCGAGAGTTCATGTCGCGGTACGTAACGATGTCGTCTTTGGTTTTGAATTTTTCTTTCTATATATTGAATTTTGTGGTGGAAGGATGTTTTTTCGAAAATGTCTTCCACCTGAATGAAGTTTTCTGGAAGAGAAAAGCCCCTTCATCAACTTTATCAGTGCTCTCGTTCTATTCATTTTTCTATTCTTCATATGCTGTTCATCCAGTATCATTGTTCTCAATACCGATTTCTGGAAAAGCAAAAAAATAAAAATTAACTTTAACTGTTCTTGAAAACTTGGAAAACGATATCCATACTGCTGGTTTTAATATCCCACTAAAAATTTTTTCCCGATTAAATCGCCGCCGATGCCAGAAGATCTTCTTTTCACTCCACAATGCCTTCTATTTGCCCTTCTCGCCAAGACCTCCCCACTACCACAATGCTTGACGATCCAGGGATGCGCAAGCACAGCATCCAGAGTCACCCTCTTCCTCTGCTCCACAGCTAGCATTCCCTGGATGAGATCCTCTGCTTCACACGATGCAAAACCACTCGGGAATGCTCCGGCTCTCAAAAAATCAAATTCGACTCCCGCTCGATACCCTCTCAGCAGCTCGTACGCAATGACTCCCAACCCCCACACGTCCACGGCCTCCGTGTAGCTTGCTCGTGGTCCTCGAGCCCCATCACTCTTCACTGCTACCATCTCGGGTGCCATGTACTTTGCTGTTCCACAGTACTGCCACATATCCCACTGCTTGTCTGTGGCCATGCCAAAATCTCCAATCACCACTTCGTCCACTGCAGTGGCATTGAGCCTCTCAAAGATGTTATGAGGCTTGAGATCTCGGTGGACAACCCCTCTCGAGTGCATCCACTTGAGCGTTTCTGCTAGCGTTTTAATAGTTTTGGCTGCTTCCTCCTCAGTCACTGCCCTGCCTTGGATCAATCGCTCTGCCAAGCTAGGGCCGCAAAGCTCCATAACAATGGTCCCATAGCACCTCCCGGCCTCTCTCTCCCTCACGAAATCCTCAAAGGCGACGACTCCAGGGCAGACGCAAAGCTTGGACATGAGCCGAGCTTCGTTCTCGGCATTCCACATCGATTCAACCAATTTCCCCGCATACTTCTTGCCAGCCTTGTGACGAGCACTTAACAAGTAGACCTGCCCTTGGCCGCCAGATCCCAGCTTCTCACCCCGCCTGTACAGCTTGAGGAGCTCACGACAATCGTCGTCCCCAAACTCGCACGCCACCATCGCTCGCCAATTTTTTGACCTAGCTTCTCCCTAACGGGTAAACATAGACGGTTGGGATCGCGTTTGATCGACGGTGACGAAGTTGTAACACGCATTAGAGGAAGAAGAGTTTTTATTTAAATGTGGAATATTTCATATAGCCATGCTTCTCTACAAAATTGTTGCATTCTACGCATGGTTACTCACATCCTTTGTTTTACACGCCGTGTTGGGAGTGGGAGTTTGCCGCAGTGGCTCCTGCCGGATCAATCGCCCTCAAAGCACCACCCAGCTCGCAAGGGACCAGCGGGATCAGAGAGTTCACCACGTCTCCAATCAAAGGCCTGTAGCTTGGCTCCGACTGGACGCATAGAACAGCAACAGCAGCGACCTACACACAAATCTTGCGTTAGAATCATCAAGTCAGCCAGCACTGGCAACAAACAAACCAAAACCGAAAAGAGGAAGCGCACTTACTTGGAAGAGTTGCTTCAAGTTGACAGTATCCTTGATCGCAGCATCCACAATGAGGGGAAGCCTGGTGCGGTCGGTCAGTTGCGGCGTGGCCTGCAAGTAAGTGGCAGTAGGTTGATGCACAGAAAGTCTCCGCAAGAGGAAAATCTCGAGACGTCATACCCATGTCACAAGCGACTGGCACCCTGTTGGCATTGAGACGTCAATGGGTTTTCTCCCGGTGATGAGCTCCAGAAGCACAACGCCAAATGCATAGACGTCACTCTTCTCCGTGAGAATTCCTGCGTTTTCAAAGGAAGGTGAGGTGACAGCGAAAGAAAGATAAAAAAATTCACAAGGCTTGACCAGTGAGGATGTATTCTGGAGCAACGTAGCCAAATGTGCCTTGCAGTTGAAGGCTGCCGGCGCCTTCTTGTACCATCAGAGCAAGACCAAAGTCGGATAGCTGCAAGTAAACAAACAAGGCAAGAAAATGTAAACATATAGCTTCGAATTGACATGGCGACGAACCTTTGCATTGAAGTCTTCGTCTAGGAGTATATTAGAAGATTTGAAGTCCCTGTGGATGACTGGTGGATCGCAGTGATCGTGAAGGTATTCAAGTCCTCTGCACTTTACGAATAAACAAAGTCATGCCGGAAAGCGAAGTTCAAATTGGAAACCAACCTGGCTGCGTCAAGGGCAATTTTGAGGCGTAAATGCCAGGTGAGAGCAGCTCCTTGGGCAGGCCCTGGAGAAAGCCACGAAGTTAAAGGAAATGGTACGAGGAGCTCAGTCCTCTCACCTTGAAGCTGGTCCTGCAGTGAACCATTTGTCATCAACTCATAAATGAGAAGTCGGTCTTCTCCTTGCGAGCTGAAACCAAGAAGAGCTATTAAGTTGTGATGATGAATTCGCCCCATGAGATCAATCTCGGCCTGAAAGAAAGCAGAAAGAGCCACAGCAACCATCAGAGTCGTTCGGACAAATAATGCACGATACCAACCCGGAACTCTTCGTCAGCCTGATCATTTTCGGTGGATAGTTTCTTCACTGCGATGGCATGATCATCATCCAGCTGGGCCTTGTACACTCGAGCAAATCCACCCTCCCCGATGAGATTCTCCTCGCTGAATCTGTCAGTGGCACTTTCCAGCATTTTGTAATCCATAACTTGAGCTGGCTTTGCCGGTTCATCGGAACGCTTCGTTTTGATTTGAACTGGACCCCCACCGCCATCTACATTTGCCAGAATCCAGTCAGCTCTACCTTCACAATCAGGAAAAGCTTACGATAAGGGGGCAGAGGCGTTGGAGGGTCGGAATAGCCTTCATCTTTCCCAAAAACTTTCGCTAGCCGGGGTCGGAGAGAATCCAGCGAAATGTACGAAGACAAAAGTATAGAGGCACAAACCAGCGTGGGCACGAGGATGATTGCGGCAAGGACACCCTTTCTCATGTGATGGCCACCACCATCACTGTGTCCGCTATCACTAGCACCGATCGGAGCTGGAAGAAAAGAAAAGAAAAGAAATTTTGGATAAGGATACATCGACCTTCGCAAAAGAAAAAAAAATAGAATCACAAACCTTGCAAAGTACCCCCAGATGGACTAATTGCCGAGGCTTCTTGTGGCAGCGGAGAAGGTCCAGAGGCTGGAGAGAAATCTGGTGAAAACGCCCCATCCTCGAGAGACCTCCGTAACAAGCCGGTGGGATTCTTCACGAACTCGGTGCCATAGGGTAGCAGTGGTCTCAGCCCGCTTGCCAAATGTGCCAAGAACAAGAAGCCGATGAGCACTCCGGCGCTTCTTCCCCACCACAGCCTGCTGCTTTCCATCGAGATCTCGATACTCCTCCAGGGTCATCGATCCATGGCCAGCGGCGCCTTAACCATCGCTGGGAGCGATATTTCGCTACGCCGTGCTTACCTCGATCAATGCCGCTAGCTCACACACAGATCGATCGCCATAGCTCCTTTCCAAATGCTACAGCGTCAGCGATCCGCTAGAACAAGCCGCCGCCCTCCGGCGCCTCCACGACGCGCGCCATAGCATCGACCAGAGCTCCTCGAAGGAAGGAAGAGAGAAGAAAAAAAGAATCAAAGCCAGCGCCCAGCGCTCCTCCACTTTAGTTTCAAAAAACAGGGGGGAGGAAGCACCGGCGCCACCGGTCACCGCCCGTCTGGGCCAATGCCACCCACCGGCTACTGCCGGTACTGGCTGTTGGAGACCCGTCACGGACGTCACCAAGGAAGATTCCGGCATCTTGCAAATACACGTAGCTTTCGACGATCATCGCTATCGTCCGCTCAATGTTTGATGATGTTCCCTTTATTTTACTCAACCCGTGCAAATTGTTTGATCAATTTCTTTGCAAAGCATTGGTCGATGCCAAAAAAGCTATGGTTCACTGTTTCACTTAATCTCAATCGCTTTTCAACGGCTAGGATGGGCGGCATTGCCAGCCAGCGACGATCTCGGCCGTTGCTGAGGAACTCTCCCCCTCTTATTACACGCTGCCGTTACCAGCTCTCCAGGGAATCTCTGGGAATCTTGGCGGGATCCGATCGGATCGATCCAAAACCAGCACGCATTTATAGCGAGAGCTTCTTCCCGTTTCGCATTTAAGCCTTTTCGATCGAGAAAACGAGCGTGCTCTTCTTTCTTTTTTCCGCGCTGGCTCTTCATGTATAGTAGTAGCTATGTGTTGTAAAGTCGCCATCTTCGCATTCAATCCATGGCTCCCAGAAGAACTGAGCTGCGCTATCCAAACTGTCCACTCGACAGTCTCTTTGTCGCAACTTATCAAGGCTCGCTTTCGTTCACCTTTTCCTATACTGGTAGAAGAAAAGAGAGAGAGCAAACTCAATCACTCGCAAATTAGTCTCTTCGGTTAGTGATACAAACCAGAATAAAAGAGAAAAGAGAAAAACGAAAAAAAAAAGGACGTACAAATAAGCTGCTAGAGCTACCTATCAGTGCAGGCAGCAGCCACAAATGCTGGACAACGCTCCTGAAAACAAACGTAGCAAAGTCCACAGTTATTGAGATCAAATGCAGTAGAAGAACTAGAGCTTACTTTCAGTAGAACATGTGTTGCTGGCCCATGGCTGCCGCCAACGAGGCTGCTGCCGCTGCAGCACTCGGCTGGATGCCATCAAAAACTCGAGAACCGCTTGTTCCTTGCTGAGGAAGTGGTAACAGCGCCTGTCCCGTTCCACTGGATTGGCTTAGCCTTTGGTACGCCAGCAAGTCCGCCGCGGAGTATGCTTGATTCATCCCAGCAGCCATCAAGCTTTGCAACGGGAGAGCAACTGGTGGTGGTGGAGGCAAAGGATTCGACGATGCTCCAGCTGGTGTAGGCTTGCTTCCCCATGAGCACTGTACGAGAAAACGAAGATTGTGAGACGCCGAATGAAAACATTTTTCTTACTTTGACGGACTTCCCGCAGATCACTCTCCCGTTTGCTGCCTGAATAGCGTAAGCTGCCTCTTCGTGTGTTCTATAGCGTACAAAACCGAAGCCTTTCTCTTTCTGCACCCTTACGTCTTCAATCACTCCAACACCTAAAGCATGGAATTGTCTATGTAACTCTGTCTGTGTCACCTGGGAAAATTAAAAACACAAAACGTCTTAACCACTGAACTGTTATGTCCTTCAACTGACCTCGTGCGCTAAATTACCAACGTATACTGTCGTAAACTGTGGATTGTTTTCAGGACCATCTAATTGCATGGCCCCATCCTCGTGTTGTTCATCGTGATTGGGCTCTTGTTTCATTTGTACTTGAACAACAGCAACCTGCTCAGGTACGCTAACAGGTCCTGGTGTTGGTACGTCCTCCTGCGATCCTGTGCTTTTTGTTGCCCAGTTACAGCGAATAGGACGACTGCCAAGCCACTTCCCTACATAAAATAAACGAGGCTATAAAACCATTCAAAGTAATGAATCTCTTCCGCATACCATTCATCTCATTGATAGCCCTTTCTGCTTCCTATAATAACAAAAAAATTGAGCGGTTGTAAGCCGTTGAGCATGGAGTGTAAGCACCTGTTTACTCCTGAACGACACAAAACCATATCCACGAGAGCGGCCAGATCGTTGATCCCACATAACCCGAGCGTCCCTGCGAATTAAAAGTTATACAAAGATGGAATGGAGAAAACCATATTAACACTTACGAACAACCAGGATACATGAAGAAAGCAGCGTAGAGTGTTGCATCTGTGACCTCAGGACTAAGATCACCCACAAAAATATTGTAATGTCCTGGACAGACGATAATCTCAGAGAAATGAAAACAAAATTAAAAGTACAACCTGTAGTATCTTCTCGCTGCCCACTGGCATAAGCCCAATTCACCTTTATGGACTGCCCAAATCTGTTCCATCAAGTTTTCGTTTAGTGCCTGCAAGAGGAAGAGAGACGCTTACATTAGCTTGCCATTGAGGGTAATGATCGCAGCGGCAGCTGATCTGTGATCGAAGTAATCGACAAAACCATAAGAGGACTGCCAAGCAAGGTAACGAAATACCGTTAGTGAGAAGGGCAAGATAGAGACAAAACCAGAACTAACTTTTTCTTTCTTTATAAGCTTGCAACCTTCGAGAGGCCCAACTGTTGCAAAAACCTCCGCAAGCAACGCTTCCGTTACTTTGATGTGAATGTTACCAACGTATCTGCAGCAGGAATGAACATCAGACTAGAAACAAAATCATTCCGCAACCAAAGCAATGACGGCCCAAGCTCAGCATAGTTTTTAAGTTAATAAACAACCAAAAGGAAAAAAGAAAAAGGAAATTGAAAAAAGAAAACAGATACCTGAATTGGTACAACAAAAAAGAAAAAAGAAAAAAAGAAAAGCACTCACACACTGCGACAAGAAGTTGCATCAAACCCTGGTGGCAGATTTCCACTTGGAATTGGCTCAATCTGCAAAAAAAACGATGAAAGGAAATGCAGAAAAAAAGAAAGAAAAGAAAAAAAGAAAGAACAAAACCAATACTAAAAGAGCTCGCTTTCCTCTCTCGGGGAAAGGAAAACGAAGAACAACGAAGGAAAAAAAAAACTTAACAGAACCGAAAGCAGTGAAAAAAAAAGAACGAAAAACGATTACCAAAGACAAGAATCTCGTTGTACCTTAGCCTGCAACAGAGTGGATCGTCATAAAAACATAGCGAGAAACAATCAAGCACGAAGCCAAGAGCTATGGCAACTAAAATTCCAAAAAAAAGAGAGAGCCAAGCATCAGCACGTACCTGGGACATGGCCGTGATGAGACCAGGATGAAGGAATGGCTGCTGCTGCTGGAGCACCGCCGCCTGCTGCATTAGCGCTTGCTTCCATTGCTGCAACTCTAACTGTTGCTGCTGGAGCTGTAACTGCTGCTGGGCCGCCTGGGCCGCGGCTACCTGTGCCTGCTGGGGCTGGCTCTGCGATTGCTGCGCTTGTGACACGGAGTACATGGCAAATAGCCGCCGATCAAACCCTATGGAGTGGAAGACGCTTCCCCGAGCGCGCTAGCACGGATACCCCATGATCGGAATGCGGAATGCGATTCTTACATGCTGCCGCGCCGAGAAAGCCCCCAAATCTGCGGCCGCGGAGCCGGGCACTCGAGGCCGTCGAGAGAATTTCCCTGCATCGCAATTAGGGTTCTTCGCTCTTCCGGCAATGCCGACCCAGAGGAGGATATGTAACAGAAAGGTTTCGAAAATTTTGGTCATACGGTAAATATAATGTGTACGGAAGAACTAGGGCAGACGTGGTCGCAAGCGTGGCCACGTGGAGGAAAAACCCAAGATATAGGGTTTTATCGGCGATGGCGGCATTTCTTTCTCTCCCGCCATCGAGGATCTCCGCGAGCAGCCTAGGGTTTCGTTCAAGCGACGCTGTGCGATCGCAATGCGCTCCAAGGCGGAGGTACAAGCGCGCGTCTCGTCTTCCCCTTCACACTCCCGATCACTGGGGATTGGCGGTGCAGGAGCCCGAGATTGAGAGCAGTGAGGAGGGATGCCGGGAGCAAGTGATGGATTTCCTCCGCGGCGAGGGTATTTCCGGCGGCGACATCGACCAACTCGATCTTCCACTCTCGGTCGACGTGGTGCGAGAGCGGCTGGAATTCCTTGCAAGCATTGGGCTAGAGAAGGCGCACATCTTGAGGTATCCAGTAGTTCTTACATGTAGTGTTAAACGCAACATGGTTCCAGTGATCGACTACCTCGACAAGCTGGGATTTACTCCGGAGGAGCTTCCGGCGTTGCTGACGCAGTTTCCGATGATCCTCTACTCCAGCATCGCGATAGATTTGACGCCGATCGTGGACTACTTGCTAGGCTATGGGATCTCCCTGGAAAATATTCCAAAGGTTCTACTACGCTACCCGGATGTTCTTGGTTTCAAGCGAGAAGGGACCATGAGCACATCGGTGGCATACCTGGTGAGCATTGGAGTAAACACTCGACAGATTGGGCCGATGCTTACGCGGTTCCCGGAACTTCTTGGCATGAGAGTCGGGAACAACATAAAAAGGAAGGTGGATTTCTACCGTGGTCTGGGGTTTACAAAGGAGGAGATAGCGAGGTTGCTAGAGAAGCATCCTTACGTACTGGGTTTTGATTTGGAGGAAAATGTGAAAGCAAAGGTGGAGTGTCTACTACAGGCAGGGATCCAAGAGAAAGAGCTGCCATCGTTTATAGCTCGATTCCCGGACGTGTTTGAGCTCGACTTGAGGGCTAAGCTCGCAGAGAAGACGGCCTGGTTGACGAATGAAATCTTCTTGCGACCGTCAGACGTTCCTCGAGTGTTTGAGAGGCTGCCTCAGATGCTTGTGATCAACGAAAAGATGGCCGGGGAAAAGGTGAAGTTTCTGCAAGGAACAGGAATCAGCGCTGGTGACATAGCAAAGATGGTTGTCGATTGTCCACAGATTTTGGCGGTCAAGCTGGAGGAAACGTTGAAGCCGAACCTGGCTTTTTTCCAGCAGAAGATGAGAAAGCCATTATCAGAGCTGCTGGCATTTCCCGTCTACTTGACTTACGACCTTGCACGGAGGATAAAGCCCCGGTACCGGATGGTAGAGAGGAAGAAGATCAATTGCAGCCTTGCCTGGTTCCTGGCTTGCAGTGACGACAAGTTTAAGCGGAGGATGAGTGTCCAGTTTATGGAAGCTCCTCCTCAGGCTCATACGGGCAGTGCAGTTTTCGACGAAGAGGATGACGACGACGATTCTGAGATGGTTGAGGACACAGGTGATATAGGTGACGGCGATGGCAATGACAGTAGTGGAAGTGAAGGAGGAGAACAGACTGTTCAAGCATCTGTCCAGCGCAAGGATTCAATAAGTCAACAGGCAAGCTCAAGGTAAGCGATTTTAAGCCATTGATTGTGGTGGTTGAGGTTTTTGCTTGTTTGTGCAGGGCGAGTGAATCTTGAATTCCGCCATCAAGGTGAGAGTCACGTTTCTGATATTGCTCAGACACGCCATTGCCATGCTCCGCAGGGTACGCACACGCTGCTAGCTACACATCAACGACCGGTCCTCCCGTTCCGTTTCAATAACTGGGGACACCAGGTGGCGAGATCCTCAAGATGGCACTCGCTCTTTTGGGAATTCTGGCTCTGGTCATCTCCATAGCAGCGTCGGCAACATGGTCGGCTATCACTCGGAAGTCGGGCATAGATCCAGTGGCGTCGCACTGGCCTCCAACTCCAAAGATGGAAGGGGTGTTCGCGACCAACACACTGCTCCAGGAATTGGATGAGCTTGGTGTGGGAGAGCTTCCTGGTCCCGAAGATATTGCTGTGGACGATAACGGCGTACTGTATACCGGCTGCGCTGACGGATGGATCAAGAGGATTTTTCCCGAGACTGGTGAGGTCCAGAATTGGGTACAGGTCGGAGGCCATCCGCTTGGACTTGCGTGGGGACATCATGGAAATTTGCTTGTCTGCGAACCAACCCGGGTGGGTCCTAACTGTTTGACAAATCCGACTGACTCTCTTTTCTGGCAGGGACTGCTGAATATTACTGCTGATAAGGCTCTTGAAGTTCTCTCCAATGAAGCCGACGGTGTCAAATACAAGTAGGTGTTTGTGTTGTTTGGGACGT
Source organism: Selaginella moellendorffii (assembly GCF_000143415.4). Taxonomy (NCBI): domain Eukaryota; kingdom Viridiplantae; phylum Streptophyta; class Lycopodiopsida; order Selaginellales; family Selaginellaceae; genus Selaginella; species Selaginella moellendorffii. The sequence goes on along the minus strand of NW_003314327.1, from coordinate 39,600 downwards.
CCTTGTTGAGCTTTATATTTTTGGTGAACAACAGGCTAACTGACGGACTGGACGTTGCAAAAGATGGCTCCATATACTTCACGGATGCAACGCACGAGTTTGGCATGAACACCTCTGACTTCGATATTCTTCAGGGTCGCCCGAACGGCAGACTTTTGAAATATGACCCCTCAACTCGCACCACAACAGTCCTGCGCAAGAACATGTATTTTGCCAATGGTGTTGCACTCTCTGCGAAGCAAGACTTTTTAGTGGTGTGCGAGACGTCCATGTAAGTTGTTGGTCCATACTTTTGAGCAGGCAGCTTACGTTCGTCCTCGTTTGTAGGGTGAGGTGCATGAAGTACTGGTTGCAAGGTGAAAAAAAAGGAACCATGGAAGTTTTTATCGATAACTTGCCTGGACATCCAGACAACATTAGACACAACGGCCGAGATAGATTCTGGATTGGATTGATAGCAGTAAGTTTGCTCTATATTTCATAACATCCAATCAGACTTCATGTGGACACTGACTTCAGGGAAGGACAAGGCTGACTGACACTTTAATGAAGATAGCACCACTGAAGCACATCTTGGCCCTTCCGGGCGTGCTGCAGAAGATCTCCACGTCCTCAAAGATGGCCAAAGTTCTAGCAGTTGGCGAAGATGGGGTGCCGCTGGCATTCTATGAAGATCCGACAGGGAAGTCGATAGCCTTGGTGACGACGGCCTTGGAAGTCGGCGATTATCTCTATCTGGGAAACTTGGCCAGGAACTACGTTGGCAAGTTGAAGCTTCGGCAGCTTTAGTCACGCCCGACGTGGCCACCAATAAAGTGTGTTGCTTTTTCGAGCGCTTCTTCGAGACGGTCGTCGAGCGACAAATAAGTTTCGATCTTGACAGTGTTGCACAGGTGCAGCAATTTGGACGACTTAAGGCAAACTCGAGCACGAGGTAAGCTAAGCTCTTTGTCGTGGACTCATCTGTCCTAATAGGTGGGAACTGGAGGGCCACGGAAACGAAGGAGAATGAAGACCAGGGGACTTGTGAGTAATTTGGTTTCTCTTGTGCTTACTCTAGTCGCATCTAGCTTAGTTTCCGGAGTAGACTGCAAGAAGAGGGCTAATGGCACAGTCGTTGTATACTGGGGAACTTACGAGAAGGAAGGCAGTCTCAAAACAGCCTGTGAGACGGGGAACTACGGCATCGTCGTGCTCAGCTTCCTCAGCGTGTTTGGCGACGGGAGAGCTCCAAAGCTGGACCTCGCTGATCACTGCGGGGGTGTCAACGGCAGTGCCATCAACGGCAGCGCTATCAACTGTGCTCCAGTCGGACAAGACGTAAAGTTCTGCCAGAGCAAAGGTGTCAAGGTGTTCCTCTCGCTCGGTGGTGCCGACGGCAACTACAGCATTGTCTCGGACAAAGACGCCATCGCCGTATCGGACTATCTGTGGAACAACTTTCTGGGAGGAGGAGCAGGAAACAGCAGCTCCAGGCCTCTCGGCGACGCAGTGCTGGACGGGATCGACTTCGACATGGAGATGACCTCGACTCAAACCGGCTACGCTCAGCTTGCCAAGCAGATTAAGCTCCGCTCCACCAAAGACAGGCCGGTGCTCTTGTCCGCAGCCCCGCAGTGCCCGTTCCCGGACGAGTTCCTCGGCCCGGCTCTCAACACGGGCGTGTTCGACTACGCCTGGGTCCAGTTCTACAACAATCACGACTGCCAGTACAACCCAAAGAAGACTCTGGACAACGTGTTCGCGGCTTGGCACAAGTGGACGACCAAAGTTCCAGTGAAGAAGGTCTTCTTCGGCCTGCCGGCGAGCTTGAGCGGCGCCACCGACAGCCCCTCCACCAAGGACGGATACATGCCCGCGAAAGTTCTCAAGCAACAGGTTCTTCCGAAGATCAAGGAGTCGAGCAAGTACGGCGGCGTGATGTTGTGGAGTTACTACTACGATTTCGTCAAGCACGACGGGAGAAAGGAGCCGTACAGCACCACGATTAAAAACGCTGTATGATATATGGTGCTTTTGTGCTTGTAATTATTATTATTATTACATGTTTTAAATCCTTTATTGCCCACCTAGAAGCGGAGGAAACGTTTTAAACGTGCCAGAATACCAAACGGAATGTTTGCTGTCGACCAGAATATCCAGCTCCTCCTAACGGATTGTTCACTCACTCGTAGAAGTCGATCCTCTCGCGTCGCGAGTGCCAATGGGATTCCTTCTTGTGGCGATTCTAGCTGTGATCATCGGCATAGCCGCATCGGTGATATGGACGGCAATCGTCCGCCGCGCGGGGATTGATCCACTGCCCTCGGACTGGCCTCCAACTCCAAAGAGGGAAGGATTGTTCGCGGTGAACACAGTGCTCCAACAGGCGGAGGTGATTGGCGTGGGAGAGCTTCCCGGTCCCGAGGACATTTCCTTGGACGACGACAATGGCGTGCTCTACACCGGCTGCTCCGACGGGTGGATCAAGAGGGTGTCTCGAAAGACTGGCGAGGTGGAGAACTGGGTGAATGTGGGAGGCCCTACGCTTGGGGTCGTGCGCGGGCAACAAAAGAATTTGCTCGTCTGCGTGCCAGGCAGAGTTCTGTTTGATTTGACAAATCCGAATTGGGATTGAGACCGCTCATCCTGTTTCTCTCGCGCAGGGGCTGCTCAACATCACTCGGGATAAGCGCGTGGAGGTTCTCTCGAGCGAAGCCGATGGTGTCAAATTCATGTGAGTGTCAGATCTCTTTTATCGTCCTTGTGAAGAGGACGATGAGGTGATTTCAAGAGCTTTGTTTCCATCCTTGTTGATTCGAGAGCTTTGTTCCCATTGCTGTGATCTCGCTGGATCTGTATGTCCGGCACAGGGTGGCTAATGGATTAGACGTTGCGAAGGATGGCACCATCTACTTCACTGATGCGACGAGCAAGTTTCCGCTGGAGAAGGCCAAACTGGACGTCCTCCAGTGCCGCCCAAACGGCAGGCTCTTGAAGTACGACCCCGCGACTCGCACCACCACAGTCCTGCGCAAGAACATGTTTTTTGCGAATGGAGTCTCGCTCTCTGCCAAGGAGGACTTTCTAGTGGTGAGCGAGACATCCATGTAAGTCATCTCGATCATGCGCTGGCCACTGAAGCTTAATTTCGCGCGTCCTGGCTTTCCAGGGTGAGGTGCATGAAGTACTGGCTGAAAGGTAAGAAAGCGGGAACCATGGAGGTGTTCATGGACAACTTGCTGGGGCAGCCGGACAATGTCAAGCGCGATGGCCATGGTGGATTCTGGATAGCATTGGTGTCGGTAAGTTCGATCCAAGCATTAATCCAACTCGTGAGGCTCATAAGCATTCCTGGATTGATCAGGGGAGGACATGGCTGAGCGACATGATCTTGAAAATACCAGCATTGAAGTACATCATAGCGCAACCCGAAGTTCTCGATAAATTCTTTGGGAATGCGAGGATGGCCAAGGTATTGAGAGTGAGCGAGGATGGGCGACCGCTGGCGTTCTATGAGGATCCAACGGGGAAGGTGGTGGGATTTGTAACGACAGGCTTGGAAGTTGGAGATTATCTTTACCTTGGAAGCTTGGAAAGGAAATTCATTGGCGGGCTAAACCTTCAGGAATTACAAGTAACTTAGTAAATAGGTGGTATGATATTTGAAACATATAATGAACAATAACTTTCTTTTAAAAATAAAAAATAAAAAACATTAAATCCAGACCATTTAAAGAATTTTATTTTGTAAATCCATAGTAAAATTAATAAAATCTAGCATTAAATATATTTTTATTGAGTTAATATACTTTTTTTAGTTATAATTCTTATAATATTAAAAAGACATCACCTTCCATTAAAATTTTGAGTTGATTAATTCAACTGTTATAATATTAAACTTATCACCTTTCCATCAAAATCTTTAATAGGTTTATATATGTTGTAATGAAAAACATTAGAACAAATATTTTTTTATAAATAAAATTCATTATGTGAGGGCCAAGTGTATGTTGTATACTAATATTAACATAATGGGATTTTAGTAGCTGTCAGATTGATTTCAATCCAGACCACTCGTTCCTGTATATAGATTAGGGTTTTTGGGCTAATTGATATGCATATTTTCTATATTCCCTTTCCATATTCCAAACACTCATATTGGTAGAGGTGAGGGGCACTTTTGATTATCCCTGAGAAGTGTTTAGATTTGGGATTTTGGTTTAGACCTAGCTTTTGCATTGTTTAGATCTAGGTTTTTCCATTTCCTTTCTTTTGTTCTTTTTTTTCAAAATTTTGGTTTAGATTTAGCTTTTTGCATTGTCTAAATTTACCATTTCCTTCTAACTTTTGTCATTTCTCTTTTGCTCTTTTTTTTTTTGTTCATCTTCATGGCAGATCAACAATCTCCTCTTTTGACTTTGGAGTAGCAATTGGTACAATTGCTTGATGCTATGCGCTTGCAATTGAACAACTAAACTCAATTGATGGCAGCATTCACGGCACATGGTTACAACTCCTCCTACTTTTGGTACCAATCCTCGCATTCAATCGGAGTTCTTTTGCGGGAATCCTGGGGATGATGTGTACTATTGGTTCGATCACTTCATGGTGATTGCCACATATCATTCTTGGGATGATGTTTGATGTTTGTGTGAGTTTCCCACGTGTCTCCAAGGGATGGCATTGCAGTGGTATAATGGTTTGAGCGTAGCCACTCGTGTGTAAGCTATAAAATTTTCCTTTCCAATTTACCAGCTTACTTGTTTATCCGTCCAACACTGCCTTGGCTTTTAGCTAAGTTCTCTCACTAAGGTTCTCATCTATTGTACCAGTTCTTACTTGGTCCTACTTGGTTTTAGCTACTCACTGCACGAGCAATGGAGTGTTAGCCATCCATCCACGGATTCCCAAATCTCTCCCAATCCCCCTCCCCGGGTTAAATTGAACTTAAGGTTCGGCTACACTCTCTACAGGCACAAGTAGCCAAGCACACCAAGCTTCTAAGTTCCTAACATCCCTTGGTACAACAAGACTTGATCATGGGACCCACTAAATCTTAAGCCTTGGGTGCAACACTTGCTTCGGGACGCCAGAGCAAAACACTGTGGCCTAACAGCCCGATACGGGTACCTCAACCCCCCCCACTGCAATCAATTTCCTTTCTAGGAGTGGGAGTTGCTCTTGAGCACTTCCTTGGGTGGCCCCTCCGACGCCACTTAAGTCCATGCTCACTCCCACCCAAGGCCCCTCGGTCCTAGTCTCAACCTTAAGTCAGTTTGGAAGCACCACTGGAGAGTTCCTTTAAGACTACTTTCTGGACCTCACTATCCCTACTATACTTTTGGAACCCCCTATAGGCCCCCCCCCCCCAGGAGACACACACTTTGGGCTTTCACCCCTTGACCTGTATTAGTACTCAAACTTGGTCTAAGTCTCGGACTCGATCTCGGGACCCAATCTCGGACTTGACCTCGGACTTGGTCTTGGACCTGATTTTGGATCTCGGACTCTGTCTCGAACTCGATCTCGAACTCAGTCTCGAACTCAGTCTTGGAGTCGGCCTCGGACTTGATCCCGGACTCTATCTCGAACTCGGTCTCAAAGTCGGTCTTGGACTCGGTCCTATCCGATGAACTCTTTATCATTTCGGTCGTGCTTTTGGGGATCTTTTAGCTTACGACACCTTAGGGAATTTGTTCCTTACAACTCCACCACCCATAGAAGAAGTTTGATGCCCACATCAAACGTCTCTTTTTAATTCTACGACTTGTTGACCATGTCTCCAGAGGCATCCCCCCACTTAGTGGTGTGCCTAAGTTAACCTCCCCAGCTAAGAGCCCATGACAATGAAATAAAGGTGTCCCTATACCCCTCACCTCACCACGCCCTAATATGGGGTCAGGACTTGAACCCAACCTTGCTTTACTAGGGGGTTGGGACTTGAACCCAACCTCTGTAGAATACATCTATGGATTCGACATTTCCGTGGGGAGTTGGGTGTAGTTCCCTATGCTTGGTCGACATAACTAACCCATGCTAATTAGTTTATTTTCAGCGCGCCTTCGGGTCCTAACATATGCCATTGCTCAACTTCACAAATTGATACTTTTAATTGAACTTTGCGTAAGTACATAGAGTTTTGCCATGCAAAAATTCCTCTACTAAATTTTGTGCATTTGCAAGGTTCTCCTTTGGTTCCCATGTTGCTTCACAGTATAAAAATCCTTTCCACTTCACATGGAACTCTCTCACTTCGCATCTTTGTCGCTTGCTCTTGCATGCATTAAGGATGGCCTTAATTTCGTATTCCTTTTCCCCTTGGATAACCTCAAGTAAAGGTCTTACTTGGTCCTTGTGAAGCAGATCCTCAAAATATGGCTTGAGTAAGTTCATATAGAACATTAGGTGCATCTTCCCCATCTCTCGAGGAAGTCAGAGATGGTAAACCACTTTACCGATTCGTGCCTCAATTTCATAAGGCCCTATGAACTTATTTGAGGAACTCAAGATTAATTCATTTTATAGGAATACATGCATTTTTACCTTTGGGTCAATTTCCAGCTGATCCCACTTGGTAGCCTAAGGTTCATGGTGTTCAACCACACCTTCTCCCCAGCTTAAAACTCTACATCCTAGCATTTCTAGTTCGCGTACTTGGTTCACCTTTGTTGAGCACTTCTAGTTTGCGTACTTGGTTCGCCTTTGTTGAGCCTGTTCCAAGGAATCCCTCACTAGATTTCAAATGTTGAGTCTTTCTGCCGTGAATGCCTCCACTATGGGTAATTCTCCATGATACTTGGCCACACCGAGTTCCACAGGACCTTTAATAGTTCGCCCATTGATGACTTCCCATAGACTTACCCTGATACTCGAATGTGGTGAGTTGTTATAACACATTTCTGCAAGTCCCTAATGACTTACCTAATTAGTTTGGTCTCCCGAGACATAGCATCACACATAATCCTCCAGCTGCTTATTCACCCTTTCCGTTTGTCCGTCTGTCAAGAAGTGTTAATGCCATCAAACTTGACTTAATACCCAATACTTGTCTGTGGGTGATAGGCTGTGCTGAATTTCAACTTGGTGCAATACTGTTTCAGGAGAGTTCTCCAGAACCCACTGGTGAAGATCTTATCTCAATCTGAGATAATCTTTTCTGGCCTTACCCGCACTCGAACCACTTGTTTGAGGAACAATTTTGCCACACCTTCCGCATCCACTTTTGTTGTGGTGGGTATGAAATGTGCCATCTTTGAAAATCGGTCCACCACCACAAATACCGCATTGAACCCCTTGCTTGGAAGGAGGCCTGTGATAAAGTCTATCATAAGACATTTCCACGGACGATCTAGAATTGGGATGCTTTGTAACAAGCCCCCATTAGCCTTAGTCATGGCTTTGACTTGCTAATATGTTGGACATGTCTTTATATAGTTTTGGACGTCTTTAGCCATATCTGGCCAGTGATACTTTCTGTTAAGTAAGCCCATCGTCTTGGGCACTCTACCATATCCCGCAAGAGGTCCGTCATGATACTCTTTTAAGGCTACCTTCCTTAATTCCCCTTCTGAAACATACACCTTCATTTGTTTATAGTAGATGAGTCCATTGTGTTTTGCATAATCTACTTTCTCTTCTATTGGCAACTCACCTCTCTGGTGAGCTTCTCGCACCTCTTAGTTCCTTAGCAACACTTCTTGTGCTAGACCATCGCTCTCATATGTTGTCCGCATATCATCCTAAAAGGTTGTTGTTACGCTAGATATCGCCAACTTCAAGCTTGCTTTTCTACTTAGAGCATCTGCCACAATATTGTTCTTCCTAGGTTTATACAGAATCTCGCAATCAAACTCAGCCAAAGTGTTGGCCCACCGACCTTATTTCCCTCTTAGGTTGGGTTGTGATAAGAAGTGTTTCGTTGCTAAATTATCCGTGTAAATTTTGAAGTGCCTCCCAAGGTAGTGTCGTTACTCCTTGAGTGCCTTGACCACTGCAAATGCAGAAAACAAAGAGAAAAGCTAGTGAAAACGAAGAAAAGGCCTTAGACTGGCGTTAATTCAGATTGTGGAGAAATGGTAGAAGGCTAACCTATATATACTATAGGTTGATGAAGCTCCACCACTCTTGGATCGAGGACGGCTCGAGGATGGAGAAAAAGAATGAGGACTGAGACGAGAAGGATAGTAGCGGAGGAAGTCCTGAACAAAGCAGGAGAATGAATCAGGTTGTTTGCAGGTTCTCAAGTGTGTTCTTCAAGTCTATACCCCTTCCAATCGACTAGATAGTAGAGTTTAGATCGTGAGATCTTGGAATCAAGGATGTCCTGAACCTCATACTCAGACCCATCCTCAAGCTGCACTGGTGCTGATTTGGAATAGGACTGGGAATATAAGGCTCAAGGAGAGAGGAGTGAAAAACGGGGTGAATTTGATAGGAGGAGGGAAGTGTAAGGCGATAAGTGACAGGATTAATGATGGCAATGATAGAGAAAGGACTGAGGTGTTTGAAATCAAGTTTGGGATATGGCCTGGTGGTGGAGATATTTCACCTAAGGAGCCAGACTTTATCCCCGATATTGTAAGGGGGACAATCCTGATGATGGACATTGGCAAATGTTTTGTGAGATTCCTGAGCATGATGGAAGTGGAAGGAGATGGAGTTGTGGATTTCCTGGAAGTTGGAGACAAATGCCTCAGAGCGGGGATTTGAACAAGAGGATTCAGATGGAGAAGGAAGTGAGAGATTGAATCAGGGATTTCGGCCAGAGTTCGCAAAGAAGGGGGAAACTCGAAGAGAGGAGTGAATAGAGTTGTTATAGGAGAACTCAACAAGGGGAAGGATATTGAACCAGTCATTCTGATGATAGTTGATGAAGCACCTCAGGAATTGTTCCAACATCTGAATTGTTCGCTCAGACTGTCCATCAGTTTGAGGATGATACGCCGAAGAGAGGTTAGCCTTCACGCCAAGCAGCTGCAAAAACCGTTGCCAGAAATAAGAGATGAACTAAGGTCCCCGATCCGAAACCACATCTGCAGGAATCCCATGAAGTCGGAAAATTTCCCTCAATACCAGTTTTGCCATGTCCTCGCCCGAAAACTCCTTGGTACACGGCAGGAAGTGTGCCATCTTTGTGAAATGATCCACCACGACTAAAATGTTGTTGAAGCCTCCAAAACTTGGAAGATCACTCAAGAAATCCATGGAGATGGATTCCCAAGGATCTGAAGGGACCGGGAGGGAACGAAGCAAACCTGAAGGAAGGTGGCGAGGTACCTTATTCCAGGCGGAAGTGTCACAAGAGGTAACAAAGGCTTTGATGTAGTCGTCCATGTGAGGCCACCAAAAGTCCTGTGCAACCAGCTCATAGGTTTTCGCAATGCCGAAGTAACCAGCAGTCGGGCTATCGTGGCACGCCATCAGGTCCAACCTTCAAACATCACCTTCAGGAATGTAAAGTTGCTCCCCACGATACAACAAGCCATCTAAGAACTCGAACTCGTCAAATCGCCAGCAATAAGGAGTCACTGGGTGTCTAGCCTGAAGATGGGGGAAAATGTCGCTGGCGAGATCATTGGATTGAAGATTGTTTCTGATCGCATCCATCAAGGAGTCCTGAGGGGCCAGGGAAATTGCCATAACTTGAAGCTGATCAGGACCGAGGATAACTTGATCCTGTTGATTGAAGGCAGGATTACTAGGCTGAGACTGAGATAGGAGCGCCTTGAAAGAGCATCAGGAAGGCCTTGAAGCTTTCCAGGTCTGTACTTGATAACAAAGTCAAACCGACTCAGGAATTATGCCCACTTTGCTTGACGATAGCTCAAAACTCGGGAAGTGGCAAAATACTCAAGATTTTTGTGATCCGTCCATACCGTTATTTGATGGCCTGCCCCCTCTAAGAAATGACGCCACTCTCCAAAGGAATCCACGATGGCAAAGAGCTCCTTGTTGTGGATTTCGTAATTGATCTCCGCAGGCTGGAATTTCCAAGAATGGAAAGCGACCAGATGAAATTCTTGATCTAATTCGAGTTGAGACAGCACAGCACCGATGGCAAAGTTGGAAGTGTCAGCCTCGATGAAGAAAGGTTGTGAGGGATCAGTGTGGATCAAGACGGGAGCAGAACTGAAGGCCGCCTTGAGTGTGTTGAAAGCCTACTGAGCAGTAGTAGACCAAGAGAAGGGAACATCCTTGCGAGTGAGATGCATGAGAGGAAGTACAATATTAGAGTAGTGATCAATGAATTTGCAGTAGAAGTTGGCAAAGCCAAGGAAAACTTAAATATCCGACATTGATTGTGGAGGCTCCCATTCGAGAAGAGTCTTGACTTTGGTAGGATCCATTGTGATACCCTCAGGAGTAACAATGTACCCAAGGAACTCCACAGACTCCTGATCAAAGGAACATTTCTCAAGCTTCGCGTATAGGCTGTGTTCCCGCAGCTTCGCTAACATCTTGCGCACATGCTTGTTGTGCTCCTCCTGAGTTTTTTAGTAGATGAGGATGTCATCGAGATAGACAATCACTATTTGATCAAGAAACTCTTGAAAAACGTCATTTGCCATGTGTTGGAAAACTGCTGAAGCATTTGTCAAGCCAAATGGCATATCCCCTCTTCTACCTCTCTTTCTTTCTCGATTTCGGCCAATCCTTGGAGCATACCGGAAGTCATCAAGAGGCTATATTTGCATATTACACTTTCCTGAGCCGAAATCTAAGTACAGGTTAAGTTCTTTGGGTGCTCACTCTTTTTCCTCTATTTTCCTCAAGCTCTATTTCGTTAAAGTGGGATTTATTCAGTAAAATGGGACTAGGTACAAATTTTCAAGTATTTAAAAATGACGTGAAATTATATGTTTTTTGTCCAGGGGCTAGACATATCTGGGGCATGGTGACTAGCGTGGTGACCTTATGTCCAGACTGAGTCCATCTAGTTGTATAATAAATCTCATTGTCAAGGTGAACAAGCCGAATCTGAAGCTAAAGAAGAGCGATGGCATGCGCGCACACACTATTTGTTTGTTCATTGAGCGTGTGGTGAGCTTTCCAAGATGAACATCATTCCTATTAGCCAGACATATAACTTAATGGTGAGAACATTTAGATATTATTCAATGTTATCTTTTTCTAACGAATCTAATTGTGAAGGTGTAGCAAGAGGCATTGCTAGTCTGGAGAAGTCATTTAACTCATTTGACCCTTAGTGTATTTTCATGAAACTAAATAACATTCATATTATTAAGGAATTTCTCTAGTACCTTTTTTTTACGACATAGAGGCTTGCATTTCTTTCAAAGGTGATTTAGTAAAAGGCCTGAGGGCACATGCCATTCTATTTCTCAGACCGGTATTAAGATATACTAGTGCAAAGGGAAAAAGGTATTTGGTGATCAAGTAAATGGCATGAGGGCACACGCCATTATAAGCCTAAGCGCTAGTGGACACCTCCTTTTTGGTACTCTCAGCGGTACTATCATCCTTCTCCGGGTCAGTTGTTTTGCTTTGGATTGTTGTCTCTGACGTTACTGGGGCGTTCTCGATAGTTGTTAATGTTGCCGTTTGTTCAGAAAAATGATCACCTGGAGTATAGTACGGGGAGTTTGGAAGACTTATATATTCTACATCTTCACCTATCTCCTTCTCCGTCTCCTTTTCTGCCTCACTTACAGATTTTGTGCTTGCCATGAGAACGCTCTTCACCCTAAAATATGGAGTTCGTTGTGTTATAAAAGGAAACCAACACACACGCTGCAAGGGAATGATGGTACATAAAGCACATAAGCCCACAATATGGGTTTATGTGCCATTAATATGGGCCACACGCCATATTATTAGATTTATGCACGTGTGATTGGTAAATGCATATGTCACATCATCTTTGTTTTACCTCACACACTATATCAAGCCTCCTCTGATTCAGATTCGGATTGTTCACCTTGAAATAAAATACATTAGAAACTTTGTAAAGGAATATTAATGAATCTCACCTTGAACCCGAGTTATGAATGCTCTTGCTGCATCTCTTGCATGGTCTGGCAAGGTGATGGTGGCACTCTGCTTCCGCATCCAACCATGCACAACATTATCCACCGATATGCTCATGCTGGGATCCCTTGGATTCAGCACCCATCTCTTTTCTAGGCAATCCTTCGTATATCCGGAACTTGGCTTGAACCACTCCACAGTTACATTGAAGGAGTTAGTTTCCGCGTCCTCCTCTGCATCAGTGATGCAGCGCCCCACCCATATCATTTGTTTTTTATTACTGGGTCTGACAAGCACGACCATTCCTTTGCAGACCTGTACTGGATTGAATGCTGAATCCGGCTTCTTGTTCCTCGGCCCACAATAGTGATCCTCAACATCGTTATCTGTCACTACATTTCCAGAGGACATTGTTCCGCTACTATCTGGTGCTCTGGGTTCTGGCCAAAAGGACTCTTCCAATTCTTCATATACAACCGGCCCATTTTGGATAGCAGATATAATCTTCTCCCAGTATTCGAGCAAAGGCTTGCACCTCTGAAAATAGGATTCTCCACCAAACACCAACCCCCTCTTCCAGAAGGCAATATGCTGTCTAATCCCGGCCACTATACTTTCCTGGTCTTTGAGTCCATCCGGGTGCATCGGCCGTGGGGAACCCTGAGGAATCATAGGTTCCCCAGTTATGGGATCTCTCTTGAAGAGTTCAATGCCGTCCACTGGCAGCCACACTGTGTCCCATTCTCTCATCTTGTACCTCATCACTGGAGCACCGTCACACATGCTGAAATGAAACTGAAGAGGCTTGGAGTGGCCAATCAGCGTTTCGGATCCATCCCTGATGTAGCCTCTTACAAACCCCTTAAAGTCTGGAACCTCTGTCAGAAGTGCAGCTTCAACAGTGCCTTTGATGCAATTTTGGAATTCATCGTAGAGTTGTGGGAGGGTGAGGACATTGGATCGCCGGAGGGACTCTGCCAGGTGATTGAACATGGCATCGACGTCTTCATGAGTGTGCCCAACCATGAGAAAGCCAAGTGTAACCGTTTCAAATATGCCTTTGGCAACAAGCATCGCCAAGTACGCGAAGACGTACATGTTTTTGTTCTCACTGCCAGCATTGTCTGTTTGGAGCAGAAGATGGGGTGGAAGGCCACATCGGCCGCAAGAACTTCCTTGAGATTCTGCTTCGTTTGGATGAGGCTGTGCATTCACCGGGCGACCAGCCTCGTCGGAATGGCATGAGGCCTCACGTGATAACCCTACAATCTGACGGCCAACATATTCACTGGGATGGCATGGGGCCCCACGCGATACTGCAAGCCTTTGCTCCTCCTCCAGCTGAACCCTGTATGGGGTTCGATCGACAAGGGCCTTATGCAAGGGTTGGCCGTTCAGCTCAGTCTGCGCACTTTGCAGAGACCTTAAGTGTTTTGCTAGGGACGCAATCATCATGTTTGCACCCCTGCCACCCCATAGAGGTACAAAGAAGTTCCCATAGTTCTGGGCACCATGCCCATGAGCGATTATGCCAAACAAAGACACAGGCAGCTGCATGGATGAAGAGATTGCCTTGGGGGCAGGATTGAGTCGAGGTAAGCACGTCTTTTTCTGGTCCATTTTGTCGTGGATGATGCAGAGGTAAGAGTCAGGTCTCTCCATGGAGAGAATCCTGTTATGATAATATGCAGTCCTGCAGCTTCTCTGCTCGATGTTGTGGTCGAGCCGCCTTCTAACCAACGTCTCTCGCTCTTGAGCGCTGCAAGAATTCTTCGACAAAGCCATTTTGATAGCAGTGCACTCGTCACACTTTGAAAAGCTGGAGTACTTTCCTATACTCACATCCCTGAACCTGTTGCTCCACAATCTACTAAATCTAGATTGGCTCAGCTTCCTGTAGCCATTACTCTGGAGTTCCCGATTCACATCTTCCAATATGGCCCCCTTGGTATACATGGAAGGGAGAACTCGTTGGGTGTCTCGTGTTCCATCTTCCAAGAGGCGGGTTTTATGTGGTTGCTGCTCGCTACATGTCTCGACAAACCTCTTGAAGATTGCCTCTCCATATACAACATGACCCCTGGTTTTGTGCGTACCGTCGTTCCCATGGACTGCCTGTTGAACCCTTTGTTCCTCGAACTCAGTTTTGATTCTGTAGAATGTGCTTCGAGGGACTCCATAAATGATTCTCCATGCCTTCATGCAGACCAAACCCCTCTGGAAGACCATGCCCCCCACCTGATGTTCTGAAGCATCAACAGATGACCGTAATGCCTCATACACAAAATTGCGAGCTGCCTTCCAGGACAATGTCTTGTATCTTGCTCTCTCCTCTTCAATAGCATCCCAATCAGCATGTTGACAGCACCTCCTCTTGCAACAAGCAACTGTCGAGACCATTCGAACCTCCATCGCCATTTTCTGCCTTTTCGGTTCGTTGCTCAAATCCCTTTGGCTGCGCTTTAGGAAGGTGTACTTTCTTTTCCCATGAAGAGAGGGGATCCTCAGAGTTGTA